>NC_056737.1:1332788310-1332815810 GCF_019279795.1 Protopterus annectens
GTCTGACATATACCCCGGCAATTACCCTCACTCACAGTACTCTATAGTAAGTGTCACGGGTGTGTGTGGCAGGGATGTCCTTGGCCACGGATCACTACACTGGCCGGTCTTGACGCATACATACATATGTGACCTATGATCTGAGAAGCAGCGGCACAATCTGGCGAAGGTTACAAATGTATTCATGTAGTATGCAGGCTTCACACCTATGTACTGATTGAGGTTACATGTATACAAATTTATTTGACATGCAGATACCCGATGTGTGCAATGCACATACTGTTTGAAACATATGTCATACCGTAGTAAAAGCAAAACCCACACTGCAGTGACCACCTGTGGCACATACACACACACACTCAGTGTCTGCAGGATCCAAACCCCTACCTGTGTTATGATACTAGAGCGATATGCATTAACACGGCGCGCTATATGCAATACTGGGTGGTTTCTGTTCTCCTTGAATATTTGTAGGATGCTGACATCATCAGACTTTTCAAAGAGGGATGTACCTCTTTTAATGTGTTTTTCCATTCTCCAAAAAGGCTACTCCTCTCAAAGGAAATCAAACACATACACACACACACTTGGCATTTGCAGGACTCAAACCCCTACCTAACTATGTTATGATGCTAGAGAGATGCGCATTAGCACAACGCTCTATATGCATTACTGGGTGGCTGCTGTTCTCCTTGAATATTTGTAGGATGCTGACATCATCAGACTTTGCAAAGAGGGATGCACTTCTTTTAATGTGTTTTCCCAGTCTCCAAAAAGGCTACTCCTCTCAAAGGAAATCACACACATACCCCCCCCCCCCACACACACACACACACACACACACTTGGTGTTTGCAGGACTCAAACCCCTACCTAGCTATGTTATGATGCTAGAGAGATATGCATTAACACAGCGCGCTATATGCATTACTGGGTGGTTGCTGTTCTCCTTGACTATTTGTAGGATGCTGACATCATCAGACTTTGCAAAGAGGGATGTACTTCTTTTAATGTGTTTTTCCAGTCTCCAAAAAGGCTACTCCTCTCAAAGAAAATCACACACATACACACAAACCCCCCACACACACACTTGGCATTTGCAGGACTCAAACCTCTACCTAACTATGTTATGATACTAGAGAGATACGCATTAACACAGAGCGCTATATGCTTTACTGAGTGGTTTCTGTTCTCCTGGTATATTTGTAGGATGATGACATCATCAGACTGGACATGGTAATGTGTGCACACATTTTTATGCAATCCCAGGAATGATCCATGTAGGTCGGCAGGTATCAACAGCTTGTACAGGACCCCGTGAGTCTCACCTTGTATGATCTATCTGTGGACACATTGCCACCCCTTCATATGTCAACACATATCTATGCACAGATTGTTGGTTTTGAGGATACGACGTGTCTGTGATGTTGATGAAGAGCTGTTCAAAGTCTATGTGGGACATGTGTAGCTCTGTTCCGTGATGTATGTCCTGGGTGGCTGCCTTGCAGATGGTGTAGCATGCTTGGGAACCATGATCTACACATGAACATACCACAGTTGGTAGGGTTGTGTGTTTGTCGGTTTCCAATAGCTCTGTTTGTGACTTCTGCCATGATGCACTCCATGACCTTGCAGATCAGACTTTATAGGCTTACTGGACTATAATTCCCATGGTGTGTTGTGCACCCACACATGTGGGGAGTGCCATATGTTGCTGTAACACATTAGACGGTTCCAGGTCCTGTGGAGTGGGTGAGGCTCAACAGACTGTTCAGGTGCAGGGTCTGTTTGTTCTGTAGTGCATGCATGACACATATTGGGAAACAATGTAATCCAATTGCTGCCATGCTTTTGGCTTTGGGGGGAGATGTTCAGCCATTCTACACGTGATATCTCCTGGTATGATGTCAGGGACTATCGTCAGTGGGGGGTGGGTATGTATACATGGGCCTGTCTGACAGGATGTCGGCAATGTCAGTAAGGTACAGTTGTCCCTGACTCAGCACATATATGCGTGTACATTACTATTTATTACATAGCTGAAGGACATGTCATGTTTCTCAGTCTGGACTCCTTCTCAGCTACTCTTTACAAAACACCGACAAACCTGAGCACTAATCCCGGTTATACTCTTTTACACACTTAACACCCTACTGATCCTTTGTGATCAGGCTACAGAGTATGTCATCATAATACACTGGCATGTCCAGGGGTCGGTTTCATGTGTGCTCTCCAGTCCAGCTAGTGAATATTGTGGTTATGACACAATGTCACATCTGCCTCATGTACACAGACAACCCTCTCCTCCTCACATCACACTCACATATATGTGGGAGATGTAACAATATTGACATACAAGACACTGAGCTCTCTCGACCCATGACTGGCATAGTCTATCAGGTGGTGAGGGTGACGACACACACCACATATCAGTCTCAAATACACCGATAGTGACAGCAAACAAACCACATTATCACACATACACATATTCGGAGGCTCTACATACACTCTGCCTAAGCAGCAGAGACCTCCAAAGCAGACACACATACAACTGCTACCCCACTACAATGCCCACATGTCACACAGTTCACAATGTCAGTGTGCCACACAGTCACTGCCCTTTGGGCTAAACAACACACCTGATACACTTGTTATAGGTGACACTTAATATCAAACGCACTATCGTCCCACTCACCAGGCCAGACAGGGGAATAGTCACTTTGAGCTGTCTCTCAGGTGCCAGGATCTGCCACATAACACATGCACGCAGGTCACTCCAAAGCAAGTCCGGGACTGGCTCCATCATTGTCCATGCTGGTGCATACAACCTCAGACGTTCCTCCCTGGACCACATGACATGGAACATAGAGGAACTCTGTAATCATGTAACCCAGCCCAGTATTACCCTGACCTTATCTAGCATTTTACACTCACCAAGTATGATGTCACAGTATACCAACAAACTGATCATGTTTAACAGTTGGCTAACATATTGGTGTTATTCAAAGGGGATACAATGTCTGTCACCCTGGTGTGACACGCTCGACATACCACATAGCTTCCCTATGGACAGCTTGCACCTGTCACCCTTGGACTTTTGAATACTGGCTAGGGCACTTGCTGCCACCATACTGCCCTATTTAAGCAGGGCTCAAAGGACAGAACCACCTCCATACACATTACAGAGTACACAACACTGAGGGTAATGCTGCTCAACACCAGATGTCTTACCCTCAAATTGCGCCCACTCAGGAATCTCCTCAGTATGGAGGATAGCAATATCTGTGCACTAACAGACACATGGTTAAGGCTCCCACATGCACACCAGCACTACCAGGTTGTATTTCGTACCATGCTTTCTGACCACATAACTTGGAATGGCCAGCACAAATAGGGGGAGTATCCATATACATCACATATACACATACCTCCGGGTTGGTAGCACTGCACAATGCATCACGGACCATACATATGCACCTAACATTGTGCAAATCTGTCTTTTGGTTTGTTGCCTGCTACAGACCACACTCCCCAACTCAGCAACCTCACTCAGCATTCCTGGGAACATTGGACAATATGAAGGTCTCCCCAAACACCATTATATTGGGTGACTTCAAATACCCATACATTGACTGTGGATAGTACTCAGGCCCCAACACCCTCGCCCAACAGTTGCTACTATTTCTAAACTCATATGCTATGGCACAACCGGTCACCACACCCACAAGAGGGGACAACATATTGGACATGATCATCACCGACATGGGGACTCTATGTTCCACACCTGCGATATATCCCTCATTGGTAAGGGCAGAACATACTTTATCTCACTGGACATCCATATCCCGTCCCCACACCCATCCTGGGTAATCTTGGTGAACTTCCCAAAAGCAAAAGTCACACTCCTTCAAACCACGGTGGTATCCATCAGAGACCCTGGGTCAGTGGTAAGTATGGCTAAGACTGCTGAATCCTTTACATACACATTCTATGGACACCTAGTGGATTGCATAGATCATTACATCCAAAATAACAACTGGACCCACTCCTCCAATGGCAGTGGACCTGTCTGGTAGACCCCAGCCATTAATATGCTTTACAACAAATGGAGGAAGCTACTACATTATAGAGCACAATCCCAGACAGGGAAGGCATCTGTGATCTGTACTAGCGGACTGCTACAATCACTCAGTTATTTACGTCAGGCACGCTTCTAATGGACAATTGCACCAGACACGTCGGACACTCACAAGGCCTTCTTCAGTTGATTCAGGTACCTGGCTGGACACTCACTGATATGCTGTGTGTTACTGCATACTGACTAAACATACCCTGAACCCACTGACATTGCCATCATCCTGGCAAACAGGTTCAGTGCAGATGTGCCCCCCCATCCCCCCTAAGGTGGTACTGTACATACCAACAGAGTGTAACCTCCCAGACATCACGAGTAAACAGGTGAGTTCTGCCCTCCCCACAGTGGACAACACAGCATCAATGGGACCAGACGGTGTCCCAGCCTTTGTCGTACACAGCCTTCATGACAGACGTAACACTCACATTACGTCACTGTTTGATATAAGAGTTATTGCAGGATATGTACCCACGGAATGGCGTACAGCAATACTGGTCCCGCTCCACTGAATACTGCCACAACAGACCACAGACAATATCGGCCTAAAAGGCTAACTAGCCTGTTCTGCATAGCTATGGAGTGTATTGTAATGGGACTCATGCACATAGACATGGGAAACCTACAGACACTGAGTCCTACACATTACAGCATTGTTGTGGACAGATCTTGCCTGTTGGACCTGTTCATATTCTTTCAACAGTTACCAGGTCCATCAGTGTTGGGACGGTTGTCCACACAGCCTGCCTGGACCTTGCACAACCCTTCAACACAATACCCCACTCGGCCATTATGCCTAAGCTCACCAGCATCAATATCGACACATATTTGACACAATGGATTGATACATGGAGCAGGGATAGCACCCACATGCTCAGTGTTTCAGGTGCCATGTCTGACTATACACCAGTTACACCTGGCATCCCACAAGGCTCAGTCCTGGGACCTCTCTTGTTCAGTATATATTTGTGTGATGTACTGGCTATCACAGGAGGGATATGGCTGCCCATGTTCGCAGATGACTGCAAACTGGGTGCCATAATCGGCTCTCCTGCTGGCACATGCATACTCATACAGGGTCTCACAGAGATAGGTTGACTGGTGCCTGAGCCATGGCCCACGGCTACATGCCATTAGTTGCATAGTCATCCCCTTTGAGGATGACAAGATGCCCACACATTACCACATAGGTTGTAATCCATTACATACAGTAGTAGTTGTTCGGGTTTGGGGACATGACCTGTTCGTACTCTCGCCTTTGACAATCCTATTGCCATAGTGGTTAGACTACATAGCCCACCATATCCCACATGGTTTCACATGTTGATCACGTGTGGTCATTGTGCCCCTATACTCTTCACGACCATGCTTGGTTACTATGCCACCTTTGGGATGTACCTTACCTGACACCTGCAGCAACTGTAATGGCCAAAAATGTTACTCTTCGAGCAGATGTAGGAACTCACACAGATGCCCTGCACAGTTCCGATACAGTAACTCCAGCTCTACTCAGTCACTTACCACCTACACGGATGTGTTGTGTGCCTGTAGTTGAAGGCAATAGCTGACCCAGACTTACTGGACATGCTCCACCTCAGGATATCCAACTCCCTTGCTGCTACACACTCCTGGGATATATACCTCAGCACTGATGTTAAAAGGACATGCTGGGGGGACAGATTATTATCAGAAAGCCTCCACTCACTCCGGAGTGTAGTCCCGGTTTTGCATAGGTAGAGCCGCCCACTGACCACCTACAGGTGACATCTTGACAAGTGGATGGGTGATCGCATGTTTACCCACTGGATATCTTCTGGGTCCCTGCTAGACAGAGGCACAATACACTGAACCTAAATGGGCTATCTTGTGTGACCTACTATTCACAGGCACAGTGCTCTGATTTGACTGGGTTGCACTAGCCAAACACACTCTGGCTATGCTTGTACATGCCCTAGGGCAGATAGCCTAGTATCAACCTCTGAACCTATGATAATTTTCATGATGCACAATGTTTATTGCTGATACTGTTTACATGTTTTTATCATCTTTGCTTTCACACTTTATATGAACCGCTTAGGTGTCTGCAGAACATATTTGCTTATGGCAGGGTTCCACTATATTATATACATGTCTGTTGTCATATAAGTGTGTGCACAGGGCAGATTGCTGTGTAGTGAGAGGTTCCTGGGTTAACACATGCAACTGCCTGCTATGTGTGGCCCAATGCTTTACTCCAACATGGCCTAAGTGTGTGAGCACGCCCAGTTCAGACTGTCAGTGTTCTGTTGCCTGACATTTGTCTCATGTATTTTTTTTTTCTCAAAAATCTTTTTATTGATTTATAAAAATTAACATAACAACATCATACATTGTAAATAAAGACTTTCTAGGAGTTGAATAAAGATTTACATCTTGTGAAAGCAGATTGCAACTCATTATGATAAGAAAAATAACATACTTCAATATATACATTATATACAATAGGCAACCAGTAAACAAATGCAAAAAATTTTAATTAAAGACATCCATAAAAATTGACATATGAGAGTAAATGGATTATAAATTATTGTACCAAGACCAGACAAACTTTAAAAGTTATTAAATATTGATAATACTCAGGACCTTCATTAATACTTTGTTTTTTAAAGCCATTTTTTTTTTGGACTTTTTATCATATTTTTTTGGGCAGCAATGTATAAGTAAGCAATTTTTCTAAAAGTATCCCAATTTAATTTAGTACGTAATGTAAAGTTTAACAAGAGAGCAAATAAATATCAACACATGAGTATCCATTTTGGAAAGATGTACTACAGGTAAATGAAGTATGGCAATTTCCCAAGACAAAGTGGATTTATGATAACCCATTTTCTGTAACCTTACTTTCAAAGAAGTCCAGAGTTTATGTGAAAAGTGGCAATACCAAAGAATGTGTAAAAGATCAGCTCTGGGAAAAGAACAACATGTGGAAGAAGGAGATTTACTACCATTACATTTATTTATTTTATCAGGAGTATGATAAGCATTATTATTAATCATTAATTGTGTATAAATCAATTTCTTAAATGGGGAGAATTCCAGAGTATTTTTAATGACCCAAAGTTTTTGATTCTCAGTTATTTGAGAATTATGTTTCACCCATACATCTGAAAAAAGACAGCTCGAGCTTTGTATTAATTTATTTATCAAGTTGTAAGAGTTTGATAACATTTTCACAGGTGATGATAGTGTTCTAATTATCGTGTCTAGATTTTTAAGATCTTGCTCTGTTGGTTTTATGAGATCCCACTTACTCATAATCACCCCTCTTAATTGCCTTAAAACTATAGTATACTTACAATTAACTTTCAAAATGTTACGAAGGTTTGCCATGGTCAATTCTTTATACTTCAATAGATCCCAAACATTCATATACTTTATAAGGGATAATTTGTTATATTGAATGGTGACTTATCTAACAATATGTTGGGATTCAGATGAAGTGGTTGAAGTAGTAGGAAAATCTTATCAAGATTAATAAGTTTTAATAACTCTTGAAATGCTTTGATCTTTTGTTTAAGGAAGATAGAAATTTTTAGAGTGTTCAGAATTTCTATAGATAAGAATGGAATGGCCTCAGGGTTCATGTTTTTAGATAAAATGTACTGATACCATAACTTAACCCAATCAAGATTGAATAAGTTTAATATTACTCATTTTAGAAATGGACCAAAGTTTGTTTGCTGAAACAATTAAATAATAAAGATAAAAATTTGGTAATCCAAAACCACCCCTATCTTTAAGGATTGATAATCTAGAGTAAGAAACCCTAACAGATTTAGGGAACCACAAAAAGTTAGCTAATTCTTTATTAATTCTGTCAAAGAAGGATTTTGGAATTATCTGATTTGAAGAATTAAATTGATATAAAAATTTGGGAAGAATGTTCATTTTGATTATTGCAGCTTTAGATAAAAGTGATAAATTCATATGTTCCCATCTACGCATATCAGACATTATTGATATCCAAACTTTATTCAAGTTATTTTGAAATGAAGAATGATTATTATGTTCCATATGTATACCCAAATATTTCACTCCAAAAGTAATTTGAAACCTGAAATTGGAAAATAAGTAAGATTTATGTGCCAAATGATTTAAAGGAAGAATGTGAGTTTTCAGAGGATTTATGAGATAATTTGAAGCGAGAGAAAAATGTTCAATAGAGTTAATTATTTTATTAAGATCTGTGATAGGAGTTTGAAAATATAAGACTAGATCATCAGCAAAAGCAGAGAAAATTAAATTAGTATTGAGAATCCTAGGAATTCTATGAAAAGTGTTTTGAGATATATATAATAATAATGGTTCTAAATATAGATTAAAAAGAAAAGGAGACAAAGGACAACCCTGTCTCGTACCTCTTGTAATCTTTATAAGGGATGATGTGGAACCATTAATGTGAAGTCTAGTAAAAGTTTCTTTATAAAGAGTTTTTATTAAATTTATAAAAGAGATGGGAATATTGAAACAGGACATGGTCTGAAATAAAAAATCCCAACACACTCTATCAAAAGCATTCGATGCATCCAGAATCAATGCATACATTGGGTTTATGTCACTTTTTGTAAGATGAATAATAGATTCCAAAGTCAGGGTGTTGTCCCATACATGTCTTTGAGACATAAATCCTGTTTGGCCTGGGGATATTATTGAAGTTAGAACCTGCTTCAGTCTATTGGCAAGAATAGATGATAAAATCTTGATATCTAAATTGATTAATGAAATGGGCCTATAATTGCAAGGGTCTGTCTTCTCCTTATTATTTTTCAGAATTAGTATAGTTTTAGAGGTGTTCCAATGAAGATCAGCTATGTCTTTAGTTTTTATGTAATTATACACTTTTAGAAGAAAAGGAGCAATTACTGACTTAAAGGATTTAAAGAATTCCGGTGTGAAACCATCAGGTCCAGGAGATTTACCAGGTTTAAGTCTATCGATTGACTCAGAAATCTCTTAGAGAGTAAGAGGAGCTGAGAGAAAGTTTTGTTGATTTACATTTACCCTAGGAAATATTAAAGAGCTTAGAAAGCTGTTTATATGGCTATTCACCATAGAATTCAAAGATTTAGAATATATCTCTGTATAAAGTATTGTAAATAGATTCAAAATATCCTTGTCCGTACTATATAATTTGTTTTTATATTGTAGGGATGATATTTTAGGCCTCTCAAAATTATTTTTAATTATTCTAGCCAAGGTCCTAGAAGGTACTTGAGCCCATTCAGAGTACGTAGCTAATAATCTTTGCTCTAATATTGATAAATTATTTTGATGGAGTAAAATAAGTTCTTTTTGACAATCTATAATAAGCTTTTCAAACACTGGATCAGGGTTTAATCTATATTTGTTTTCAAGAGATTGAATTTTTAATTTAAGGACTCTTTCTTTCTCATTAAATTGCTTTTTAAGATATGCAGCCTTACTAATAAACATTCCTCTTAACCTCTCCTTACAAGCAGCCCACTGTATATAATAAGGAATATCAGTTGAATCTAATTTGTTTTCCATATCCTGAATTGTTTCTGTACATAATTTGCAAATATCTTTGTTTAGGAGTAAGTTGTTATTCATTGTCCAATTGTTTTGTTTGGATAAATTTTCAGCTCTAAAAGTTATATTTAATTTTAGTAAAATTCTAGAATGATCTGAGAGAAATCTGGGTTCAACAATGAAGTCCAGTAAACAATTTGAAAGAATATTAGATATAAGAAAAAAATCTAATCTTGTCCATGAACGATAACATTTTGAGTAATAAGTGTATATATCTTTTTTGTTTGAGTATTCTATAAGATGTAACGGGTCAATTAGATTATAGTCCAAAATTAAATCTTCAAGAGCAAGAGATGCTTGTTTATTATAGGAAGTGGAACAACTAGTGCGATCAATATCTGGGTTTATTACAGCATTCCAATCCCCCCCCCTACTATAACATAATGGTCTTTGTAAGAAGAAAGTATATTATAAATCTGTAGAATAAAAAAAATGTTGTTGGCTACAAGAACCATATAAATTAAGTACCAGAATAGGTTTATCAAGATTATGTATGGTAGCAGTAAAAAGGCACCATCTCCCCTCCTTATCATGTTTTTCATCAATAACAATGCCTTGAAATATTTGTTTAATAATAATAGCTACCCCCCTAGAATTTGGAGTATCCCCCAGAGGCTATTATTTTTTTGAACCATTTTTTATTTTTATCCTTGTCCCAATCATCTCTGGGAATATGTGTTTCTTGAATAAAACATATATTGGCTGGAGATTTATACATCAGATGAAATAGTAAAGATCTCTTAGCTTTATTTTGGATTCCTCATATTCCAGGAATCAATTATTACTAAGTTTGTCATATATATAATAAAGGTTTGATAGCAAGAGTGAGGAAAATTAGTGTATTTTCTTGTAAAAAGATGATATCAACTAAAAGAAGGCCTAGTCTAGTCTTGGTAAAACAGTAACTCTCAAGTAAGCTATGCTTTAGCATAATATTAACTTTAAAATTACATACTTCCTTCTTCCCTACCCCAGTGCCTACCCACCATAAAACATCCATTGAAGGAAGATATGATAATGCCAATACACAATTAATGAATTTGGTTGCCAATAACTTCATAATGAAAGAAGAAACATTAAGTAAAGTCCTGAAAAGGACTAAAACAATGCTAACCCAACTAACCATATTTACACAACTATCATAGCACAAGATGTCCGACATACCCAATCCCCATTCCAATTATAATCACAAGCTCCTATAAGACAGAAAATTATTGCATTGAAGTAATTAACATCATATATCAAGTTTTATAATAAAAATATATGATAAAAAAAAACATTGTATTGGAGAAATAATAATGAGACTAAAATAAAATTAATGAAACCTAATAATTCAATGACATATTATAAAATTAGTTCATGTGAAAGAACATAACAGCACTTCAGAAACCATGCAGCATAAAATAGTATAAGTATAGAATATATATAATATCATATGAAATAGAATATTTAGTATAACTATATGCTATTAAAACAGTATAATACAAGTGATCATCTAACATATCATGTAAACTAAACTATATGACACAAAAAATATAATGTTACTAGTAATAATAAGGTCATCATCAAAACGAATTATAGGTCAGCCAACAACACAAGACCACACCACTCATAACCTTAATTATGCATAACATTAATAAACATATCATTTTATTATAATATAAATATAAAACCATATAAATCAAGGCAATATACAGCCTAATCTAATTAATCTTTCATTTAAAATTTAAATAAAATGTGTACTCATATGTTAACAAGGGGTTGCATATTACCACTAACAATCATGCAAAAACAAACCCTTATAAGTTTTAACATATTAACTAAACTATTTTCAATCTTAAAAAACAGTAATGTATGTTTATATTTAAATAACTGAACTTTTAAAATCAATATAAAAATCACCTCAAAATCCTCCATATGCTGCAACCACCTATCTATCTCATCGTACCAAACATAACATTTCTATTTACAATATACTTATATGTGACTATTTACCAAATCTTCATATTGAGAGAAACATCTTTTCCAAACAGAAAAGGAACAACAAAGTATGACACTTTTAGAATAATTGTCAATACCTCTCGGTTTAGAGAGAGTCCTATAAACCGAAGTAACTAGCATTAAAGTCCTGTTCCTTCATTCGAAGAGACACTACTTCCGCATCCAAGCCGGTAACTGCAAGAGCCTTGATAATCCCTTCGCAGTACGCAAAGCTGCTGACCCGACATTTATTTATTATTCCACTTGCGAGCAAAGAAACTGCTATGATGAGTAGCAGACATAGATGATTGACTCTTTCTGTTGGTTTCAGCTATGGGTAAACACTGAAGATAGCCCTGAAGTGAGGAGTCGCATTCCATTTCAGATGTCAAAACACATCACAATCGCGAAGCACACAGCTGAAACAAAACCACTAACCTCTTGTAGCTGAAACACGGAGAGGTTCACTGTTCACTTTAGGAGATTGACGTCATCCTGAAGCCATGAAGACCCAGAAAGGGTCCGTGCATATTCCGGAGAAGTAATTTAAGAAAAACTGAATACTATGGTAACTCTGCAGTGGCTCGAGACCCTGAAAATTTCCCTCCAATCTGTTTTTTAACGCTTTGTTGTTTAAAGCAATGGCACTATACATAACATTTTATGCTGATTTCTCACACATACTGTTAACTTAAGGTTTATGGAAATACCAATATTCTAGGTTGGTTACAGCGCTAAATGACAATAAAGGCAGATAAAACATAATATGTAACCAGCTTGATATTGCTGTTTTTTAAGATCAGGCTTCATTTCAGTAACTATTAAAAGAACATGTTAATAAATGAAAGAATACTGACCAAACCATAACAGCAGTTACAACTAGTTAGGAGATGTGTTATTATGAGACTGATTCAGGAAGGGTCTTGAATACTTTTAGAAAAGTGTCTTTGGCTTCTTTAGGGTCTGTGACCATAAATCTTCTGTCATTATAACTAAAAGAGAGAGTGTTAGGATAGCGCATATGGAACCTTATTCCTCTTTTTATGAGATCTGCACAGTATGGTGAAAGTTTTTGTCTGTTCATTTTTATTTGTGGAGGCAAATCCTGTGAAAATGACAATTTATGATTATTCCAGACAAATAGTTTTTTGCTTTTAGCTGCTTCTAAAATATGATGAGTATCTTGAAAATTGAGTAATTTGGTGTATATGATCCGAGGAGAAGAGGAATCCTGCCTGGCACGCAAGGCTCTGTGCGCTCTTTCTATAATTACAGTTTTTGAAGTTTCCTCACAGTTTAGTAATGACTCAAATATTTGCTTAGTCACTGATAATAAATTTTGATTTTCATAAGACTCTGGTAATCCTCTAATTATAATATTATTTCTGCGGCTCCTAGCTTCTAAGTCCAGTAATTTATCTTGAATTTCTGTAATAAGTTTATCTTTAGCTTTTATATTTCTTTCAACTGAGTCCGCTCTTATTTCTAAGGCTATATTTTTACTTTCAATAATGTCCATTCTTTCACTTATTTGTTTTAAAGTTTTACCAAAATCAGTGAATTGTTCAGAGAAACTTTGAATAGCAGTTTGAATAGGTTGTAATGCCATCTTTAATTCATCTAAATGGAAATTAGTCATTTTTGTCTTTAGTACTTACTTTAATGTTCTCAGAAGATTGTTTAGTGGTTCTTAGTCTTTTTGAACTAGTATCCTTCTCTGGTGAAAGCATAGAAAAGAATTTGGCCTTGGTTGTCTGCATCTCCATGGTATCAGAGTTGCCAGCCATGCCCAGATTAGAGGTGTGAAGACAGGATAACTGATTCTGAGATGAGCCTCCAAGGTGCATGTGCCCAAAATCTGTTGAAGCCAAAACTGTACTGAGGTAAAATAATTCAAAAGCTAAATATTCCAAGAAAATAAATAATCCTTGTACACAGGAATAGTCTCAGAGGAACTTTTTACAAAAAAAACTGAGGAAAAATATTACTCCAAAGTTGTAAAAAATAACCGGTTGTTACATAACAGTGAGGAGCACAGTGAATAGGGACTAGTCTAGCCGGCAGCCATCTTGGAATCGATTTGTCTCATGTATTCAAGTGTGTGAGCATGCCCAGTGTGACCTTTCAGTATGTTGCTGTCTGAGGTCCACTACATTTGTTGATGTATGTCTACATGTCCATTATTAACATTTGTACTGTGTGTGTTGAAAGTCAGTTTCTATTCTTACTGCAGGACTCACCTTTGTGTCATAACTCGACAGAGATTATGCTGTACCTGCAGGGTTTCCGTGAAATACTTTGCATAGACTTTTCAACATTTCTTCATACAGGCTAACCACCACACTACTGTCATGGTTTAGTGGTTCTGTACTATGACTATAGTGCAGAGTATCCTGGGTTCGAGGCCCATTGCCACTTATATTTTCATACTGAGCAGACCAGACTGCTTAGGGGCCAGTAGAGCAAATATGAGCATGTTGGCTTTTGTTCAGCTATGCCCTACCTAGACCCAGCTTGTCCAACATTGCTCAATATTAACCATCATTGCTGGACATTGGCCAGTATTACTCTACACTGACCACATTTGTAGTAGTTGGTGTGTGCAATTTTGTTTACATTGACTTCATGATGGTAAATGCTGTTTAGCACTGCTTTATATTGCTTAACACATGGCAGTCATGCCTCAGGTGTTGATGCAGGGCTGCCTATGTCGGATGCACATACTACACTCCCTATACATGTTTGAAAGCAGGTAGTGTCAACGTAGACATCCCTTTTACTATATGTGCGGGTCAGAGAGAGAGGTATCATTTCCAGAGTTCCTACTGAGCCAGTGTATGTGTTATGCATTGCCTCTTTACCAAGGCCAAAGCATACTGGGCATGCCTCCTTCTGCCTACTGGGGCAGGCTCAGGTTGTTCCTCCTCTGAGTCACGCTCTGCCTGTGATGGCCTTGGCAATGGTGGAGGGCTGTTTGGCCCAGGCCTATGCTGGTCCTGCTGCAGCTGTTTTTGCAGGATCATATTATGTAGCATAGCACATACCATGACAATTTGGGTACATGTAGTTGGTGAGTACTGCAAGGCTCCACCAGATGTGTCCAGGCACTGAAACCGTGACTTGAGCAGCCCAAACACACGCTCAATTACATTTCGTGTTTGTGCGTATGCCTCATTATGGCATTCCTGTTCAGGTGTGTGTGCGTTTTTGATGGGTGTCATCAGCCATGGCTCCAGTGCATAGCCAGCATCCCCCACTAGGTGACCATGTGGGGTGTCCCCATTGGCAAATGTCTGGTACAGCTGCGTCAGATGCCAGATATGGGAATCATGGTAGCTTCCAGGGCAGCCAGCACACACATTCAGTATTATGCCCTGGGCATCGCACATGACCTGGCAGTTGATGGAAGGGAAGCCATTGCGGTTGAAGTAGACCCTACCCCGCTCACCGGCTGGTGCTTTGATGCGTATGTGCATGCAGTCTATTGCACCCACTACCTCAGGGTATTCCACTATTTGCTGGAAGAGACGCATATTGCTGGCCAATACCTCACGGGAATTGGGGAAATATACATGATCACCGACATGTGCTGACATGGCATCCAGGAACTGGTGCAGTACCCTGGATGCTGATGCCTGTGATATCCCCATCATATCACCAGTTGGTCTCTGGAAGGTACCTGTTGCTAATATTCTTAGGACAACACATACCTTAGTTTCCACAGGGATGAATTCCCCTCTGTTGGTTCTGTGTATGAAGCGTGGCCTGCACAGTTTAACAATTTGCTGCAAGAGGTCTCTGTCCACTCTATAGCACTCCATTATCTCCGGCTCATGTATAGCCCCTGGTAGGTAACCCTGGGCCTGTACACTCTTCTTCGTCTCCTCACTGTGGGTTGTCCAGCAGCATTTGCATTATCACCACCCTCAGCATGTTGCATATGTCGCCTTATAACAGCAATGGCAGCCCCTAACATTTTTTGTCTCAGTGAAGCCTTTTCAGATGTTCATCGTGCTATGCTGCTGCAGTCATCACACTTGGGTTATCTGCCGTCAGGCGGTCCCGCAGTCGGCCTGAATTCCAAAGCCTTGGTCCGGCATCAGTTGTCGTCGCTTCTTCCCTGACGGCAGTGCAGCAGGGGTATAAAAGAGGCAGCCGATGCCATTTTCTTCAGTTTTTCTTGCCGCGCGGTGCCTGAAGCAGAAGCAGTTTGCAAGTGCAGGTCAGCCAGCTCCTGAGATTTTCAAACAGAATTTCAGCCGAAATCTTCTATAAAGCTAAGTACCCTGTTGGGGAAACTTTTCTTGCCTCAGACCGATGTCAGACAAAGTTAATAATTGTTTTTCTTATGGGAAGCAAATACCTCATAAGGATTTTCATTCTTATTGTATTCCTTGCCTAGGCCCAGTCTACGACATTTCTGGTTGTCGGTTTTGTGCTGATACCGCCCGACATTATTTTGGCAGAAAATTCAACTACATTATGTCGTCGGAACCTCCGACTACCGCTATGTTTAAAAAACGCAAGGACAAAGACCGGCAGCCTAGACCTAGACCAGAAACCAAGGTCTCGGTTAAGCCTACCGCCGGATCTTCAGTACTCCGTGAGGCACCTACGCAGCCCCTGACTAACGCAGATTTAGAAAATACAACTACCTCTCAGTCAGAATCTACCGGGCCACTGAAGCCGGTTCCTCCTCAACTCGCGGACGCCAGCCCTGGCGGCGACCTGGAGACTATGGACAGGCCTTCGGTTTCAGAAGACGTTTTTAAACCGACTCTTTCTGTTAAGTCATACGCTAAGCTTCCAAAGGTTAAGAAACTGAGTCCACAGACTTCCATGCAGGCCCCTATGCCTAAAAAACAGATGCTCAAAATGGCGGAGGACCTGATTACCCTTATCAGAGGTTCCCAGCCCCCTCCTGACAAAAGGTCTAGACCGGGGGAAGATTTACCTCCTTTTGACCAGGAATCCATTTCCTCAGCAGACTCTGAGGAACAGGATTACCCCTTCCCTCTCTATGAAGACTCAGATGCTGAGGAAACTATTCCCTCTGTTTCCCCCCCCGAAGACTTCTCTTTTGGGGAAACCCTGCACACCATGAGAGAACATTTCCACTGGGAAGGACAAGATTACTCTGACTCCAAGAAAAGACTCCGTGAGTTTCTTCTTTTGCCTCAGCATAGACCCCTAGCCATTCCACCTGTTTTGGACATTCTGGATGTTGTCTACACTGAATCCAGTCTAAATCCAGATTCCTTAACTCCAGCACCACCTAAACCTGACAGATACTACCGAGTCCCTGACTCTCATAAGTTTTTATATAAAAGCCCTGCTGCAGACCCAGAAACCATTTCCCAGGGTCCCAAAGGGGTTAAGGCCTCTACTGCTAAGAATCCACTACCTGCGGAAAGAGATTCCAGGGCATTAGAAAGATGGGGGAAAAAAGTGTATACCTCTGCCACTTTGTCCATGAGGGCATTAAACTGCCAATTCCACATGATTAAATACCAGCAGTACTTGCTTACTCAGTTAAAACAGAAAATGATCACTTAAACAGATCAACTAGATTTCAAAGGGATGCAAGATTTGTTGCATGCAGCAGAACAAGTGGGAAAGCATACCTTGCAGTGTGGTTTTGATTCTTTGGAGGCCTCATGTAGAGCAGCAGTCACAGGGTCTGTAATATGTAGACATGCTTGACTAAAAGAGCAGACCTTACCAGAACATGTCAAAGCAAAGTTACTGGATGCTCCACTGCAAAAGGATGCATTATTTGGTGTCAAAGCAGAGGAAGTTTTAAAGAAGATGGAAGAAAAGGCAAAATCAATGCTAACAGTTAAGAATTTTTTACAGGTACAACCTCCTCGCTTCAGCAGAAACTGGCCATCAAAAGACTGGTCCTTTCCTGCTTCAGACAGACCCCAAAGGGGCAGGTACAGATGCCCTAGGGGCAGAGGCCAGGCACAGGGTACCTTCAGGCCTAGACAATGGCAAACAATAACTCAAAGAGGGGGGGACGACAGATCTCAACCCTTCAGAAAACAAATTCATTGACTTTCCTCTTCGCCTGCCAAGCATAATTGCCCAGGCAGCACCTCTAGGAGGAAAACTGGCTCTTTTCCCACAAAACTGGCACATCATAACAAAGGACAAATGGGTTCTGGATATTATTACCCCGAGGCTACAGATTTCATTTTCACACTTTACCACGGATGAGAGGCATGCCAAATCTGCCAACAAACCAATGGGCAGAGGCACAAAAACAAATTTCAGCTCATGAACATGAAAGCAATTCAAAAGGTACCTGCAAAAGAGCAAGGTCAAGGATTTTACTCAAGACTATTTCTAGTACCAAGAAAGGACAAAGCCTGGAGACCCATCTTAGACCTTTCAATTCCAAACACGTACCTGGACATTCCCAAATTCAAAATGCTCACACTACAGCAGCTTTCTTCCCATGCTGGGCAAGGAGTCTTGGCTGGTAATGTTGGACCTCCAAGAGGCATACCTGCATGTCCCTATCAGACAAGATTGCAGAAGATACCTCAGATTTTTGGCAGACACAACGCATTATCAATTCTCTGCATTGCCCTTTGGCTTATCTACTGCACCCAGAGTATTCACGAAATGCCTGGCATCAGTAATTGCATACTGCAGACAGTGAGGAATACACATTTATCCATATCTGGATGACTGCCTGATCCAAGCCGACAGCAAAGACATCCTACTACAGCATCTGGCATTTGTGACAAAGTTGCTAAGTTGCCTAGGGTACACAGTACACAAAAAGAAGTCAAAACTAATACCCTCCCAAGAAATAATTTTCCTGGGTGCCAGCTTGAATACAATGACCCAGATGGCTTACCTCACGCCAGACAAGCAAAAACAACTGGCTCAGTACTTCAAAAACATGGCAACGTCTTCCCAGCTCACTGCAAGGAAATTCCTGCAGGCATTGGGGTAAATGGCATCCTGCATTCAACTAATTGCATATGCAAGGCTGCATATGAGAAAACTACAATGGTACCTAAAAAGTGTATGGTCCCAGCACAGACACAGCCTCGAAGCAACTATAACTCTCATTCCCCCTGCCTTCAAAAAGAGTTTCTATGGTGGGCTCAAGCATGCCAAGCAAACAAGGGCCTTCCTTTTGTCTCACCTCCACCAAACCAAACCTTCCCAACAGATTCATCAGACTACGCCTGGGGTGCACACATGGCAGGACAATGCATACAGGGCAAATGGTCTGCAAACCAAAGGCAGCTACATATCAATCAAAAGGAGATGCTAGCTGTAAAAAATGCACTAACAGCCTTCAAGGACCTTTTGCATCCAGGACAACTTCTAATAAGGACGGACAACACCACAGTTATGTGGTACATAAACAAACAAGGAGGGACACACTCCTACCCACTATGCAGACAGGCAATGGACTTGTGGAACACAGCATTAACTTACCAAGTTCAACTGCAAGCACAATTCCTGCCAGGAAAAGAAAACATTTTGGCAGACAAATTAAGCAGAAATTTGACAGACCCTCACGAGTGGAGACCACACCCACAAGTATTCTCAATGATAATTCAAAGGTGGGGACCGCCAGACATAGATCTGTTTGCCTCAACCAACAACTGCCAGCTACAAAAATTTTGCACAAGGACTTACCATCCCCTGGCCTGGAAAGTGGATGCCCTATCATTCAGTTGGACAGCATTGTCAGTCTACGCCTTCCCACCTCTGCCTCTACTCTCCCAGGTATTACTGAAAACCAGATCAGATAGACCACAGATGATCCTCATTGCCCCGGACTGGCCACGTCAACACTGGTACCCACTACTACGAAACTTGTCTCACAGCCCTCCATGAATCTTACCTCAATTCCCTCTGCTGTTAACCCAACAGAACTCTCAGATACTTCACAGTCAGCTAAGGACCTTAAATCTAGCTGCATGGAGAATACCTTAAATTATCAAACAACACTTCTCTCAAAGGACGTCCAGAATGCCATTTTGGAGGCCAGGAGGCCCAGCACCAGATTTTGTGTATGGAACCAGGCCAGAAGCCTAAATCCTGGTATCCCAAATATTCCGCACATACTCCAATATCTAACTGAGCTGCTACGCAAAGACCTTTCTTTCTCATCCATAAAGATCCATGCTTCAGCCATTTCAGCTCAATATGATACAGTTCCTCCCATTTTCTCTCATCCTTTGCTAAGGCAGTTTCTCAGAGCGGCAAAAAATATAAGACCCCCCCCCCCCAGAAAACCACCTACTCCAACTTGGGCTCTAAATTTTGTTCTGGAAAAGTTAACACTTTCTCCTTTCGAACCAGCCTTTTCAGCAGAGCTTCAATACTTGTCATGGAAGACAGCCCTGCTGCTAGCTATCACCTCAGCACACAGTCTCAGAACTGCAGGCACTTATGGCAGTGGAACCTTTCATCATTTTCCATCAGGACAGAGTATCTTTACGCACCAACCCTTCTTTCATGCCAAAGGTAGTATCCAGTGTGGCTCTCAATCAGACTATACACTAGCCTGCCTTTTATCCAAACCCACAGAATAAAGGAGAAAGACTCCTTCACTCTTTGGACATTCACAGACAGCTACGTTACTATTTGGACAGGACAAAGGCCTTCAGAAAATCTGGCCAACTCCTTGTATCCTATGCACCAGGCTCAGAAGGAAAGGCTATTTCAAAGCAGACCATCTCCAAATGGATAGCACATTGCATCCACTTTTGCTACTCACACCACAGGAAAACAGTGCCTGCTAGTATTAGGTCTCACTCTACCAGGGCTACAGCAACCTCAGCAGCCTTCCTCCGAGGAGTCCCAACAAAGGACATTCTGGAGGCAGCTACCTGGTGTTCAGTGCACACCTTCACCAAGCATTACCACCTTCCTCTGTACTCAAAAACCAGAGCTGGGTTTGCCACTGCAGTTCTGCAGGGCATCTTAGCTGCACCTAACCCAGTTTAACTCCTACCACCCAACTATAGTTTTGGGACTCTACCCAAGTGTGATGACTGCAGCAGCATAGCACAATGAACATAGTACAGTTTTGTACCTACCATAAATGTAGATGTTCGAGTGGTTATGCTGCTGCAGTCCAGGTTACCCTCCCTCCATCCCCTCTTTCTAACAAGGCTTTCTCTTATACCTCCATGTACTTCAACCTTTGGGATGCATGTCTATATGGTGTATTTGCTTACAACTATTACCATTGTTTTGCACTAAGGTATGTTTTGCAAGCTTCTTATTTTGCCTTCTTAGTTTGGGGGCACACTGACATCTGGGGCAAGGAAAAACTGAAGAAAATGGCATCGGCTGCCTCTTTTATACCCCTGCCACACTGATGTCAGGGAAGAAGCGACGACAACCGACGCTGGACCAAGGCTTTGGAATTCAGGCCGACTGCGGGACCGCCTGACTGCAGATAACCCAAGTGTGATGACTGCAGCAGCATAACCACTCGAACATCTACATTTATGGTAGGTACAAAACTGTACTTTTTCACTTCTATTAGCTTACTGCAGTGTTGCAGTGTCTCTTGAGAGAAACATAATGGACTGTTGTTTGCAGAGTTTTAAGTGCTGGACTGGGCTTGGCTGGGCTAGTGTTCTGCCTGGGTAATTGCCTGATTCTGATTGTTTTCACCTGCTAGCTCTGCTAGTACTCCCTGTTAACTTCCACTATTTGGTGTGCTTCCTTTTCCCTTACTGTTTCCTCAGGGGGGGAGCGCCGCACACACAAGCGCAAACACGCACATAGCAGCTAACACGCACGCACACATGCTTACACGGACTAAAGCTTGCTTATTTTTCTTACAACGCGTGCACACCAGCGCAAACACACTTACAACTGTTTACACAGCCTTACATATGCTTACTCAAGCCTACATGCACGCACACTGTCTTACTCGGGTTTACTGGCGCAAGCACGCGCGCATGCACACTCAGCAAGAAACTTTGGTGTTATCCACGGCATACACCTCCGATTTCTTGACTTTACCTGGCCTACCTGTTGACACACCTCTTTCATTATTATGTAAATGTAAGCTGACACATGTCATTCTGCTCCAATGAGCTTCACTCCTTTCATACACACCCCCTCATGATGTCACCTATCTTCTACTCTGTTACTCCCCTTATCCTACTCCTACACTCCACTGACTGTGCTCATTTGCTATGTAATCTTGCGATTCACTATCCTAAGTGTCATTTGCATAGGATTGCCTACTAATGCTTAATTACATCTCTTAGACTGAGCTCCCCCCCCCTGGCAACCTCTACTCGGTGGCCATGTTGTCTTCAGCCTGCCATTCCCTTGCATTGTAATTCATTTTAGCTGTAAAATCCACATTTGTGGATCTTAATTAATAATTTTCTGCTTTTTAGGGTGCAGCACTGTGCTATGGTTAAACCCCGGTGATCGGGATAAAAAAAAGTTATTTTATTTTTAATTTGCATCACTTCTCATTGCCAATGGCCATATTTTTGGCCATTGGCATGCTTCCTCCTGTGAATGCATGCTTTTTTTCCAGCTGACATGGCTCTGTTTTGCTACTTGCAGAACCATACACAGTTATCAACTGAGTACATTTCTGCAAATAACACTACTCCTACTCGGACAGGTTTGGGTTTCCTGGATCGCAAATTTACCTCATTTGCATGGCTTTCGCCTGCAATTGAGTTAATTTGCATATCCCAGCCCTGTCCTTGTAGGACTAGTTTGGAGAGCTCAGTTGCTCGCCCCTACCGGCTGTTCCTGGATCGCTCGGCAGACATGTTGGCTGCATGGAGTCTTACTCTACTCTAAGACTCCATGCATGCCTTCGTGAATCCGGCCCATGATTTGTTTAATTATACACCTCTCCAGTATTTTGAATATAGGTTAGAGTATTGCTATTGGACAATAGTTAGTTAACTTTTTTTTGAGTTACCACCTTTATGAAGAGGAATGATGTGAGAAATTTTCCATATCTCAGATACAAGATTTACGGATATTGATCAGTTGATGAGAATGGATACAGGATATGCAATGGCATCAGCCGCTATTTTCAAGAATTTGGTTGTGAGCTTATCAGCCACTGTAGTGGTTGGTTTTAGTTTTTTTGATGGATTTTCTAATTAAGTTAGTAGAGACAGGATGGAATGTGAAGCTGCTGCTGTTACTATGGTTAGTGGGTGGAAGGTTGAAGGATGGGCATCTTTGTGAGTTAGCTAGTGCAAGAATTGATTCAGTGAACTTGTTTTTGAACTGGGAGGGAACACTAAGTGTATTATCAGTTATGGCTTGAGAGGGAGTACCTGATTTTCTAGGAAGGAGAATATTGTTAATGGCTGACCAGAATTTCTTGGGGTCATTTTGATATTTTGTTTATATATTATGATAATGGTTACTTTTGTCTATTTTGACACATTTCTTAGCAGTTCTAGGTAGTTTTTTTCATCTGTGTGGATCTAGTTTTGTGCCATTGGGCCCAGGCTTTATCTCTGGATTTCAGCAGGGCTCTAGTTTCTTTGCTCAGCCAGGGGGCATAGTTAGATTTGACTCTGATCTTTCTGGGAGGGGCTTGGGAGTTTAAGATATCTATGAAGGTGGAGTTGAAATACTGGACTGCCTCATCAAGGCTTAGGTTCTTGAGAGGAGTCCAGTTGCATCCTTTTAGTGCATTGATAAAGCTTAATGGATTAAAGTTTTTCTTATGACTTGATAATTAGTGGGCTTTTCTTGATATGTGCTTTGTCTTATAATATATGTAGGTAAGTGGTAACTCCTGCTCTCTGTGAGGCATCCTGATTAATATACAAGAGCTGGTCTGTTAGAATCCAGTCAAGTATTGACTGCCTTTTAGAGAGTTTGTCAAATCTAGTGGGAGAGTGGATGAGATGGAAAAATCCATGGAGGTTGGTGAAGTTTGTGGGAGAGGTGGAATCACAAGCTGACCAGTCAGTGTTGACGTCCCCCAAGATGATAGTTTCATGCTGGAGGACCTCAGAGGCCCAGTCAAGGAGTGTCTCCAGAATGGGGCATGTTGTTAACAGGAGGCATGTAGCACTCAGTTATGTTAACACATTTTCTTGGGTTAAGTTTTAATTTTGTAAGTATTATTTCTGCATTGCCTAAGGTAGGTGTGTGTATATTCAAGTTTTCTATAAAGCTACACCACAACCTTTTTCTGATGTGCGGTCATTCCTTATTATGTTATAACCTGGTGCTAGGATTTCATTATTGGAGATGTTGAGTTTTAGCTAGGTGTCAGTTAATAGTACTAAGTCTGGTGAATATAGGGAAAGATTGTAATGAAGGTTGTGAATTTTGTTGCAGATACTTCTAGCATTCATATTTAGAATGAGCAGGCCATTATCTTTTCTTGGAAGTTGGAGTGTGTTATGTGATACAGTACAGTTAGTTAAGTGGATACTGTTGTTAGTTGTACCAGGATTAGGATGTCCGTCTCCACTGAGAGACAGCTTGATTGCAGTGTCTACTTTTGATTTTATATGGTTAGTTATAAGCTTATGATATTTTTAAGGATGGTTTATTGGTATGGAATGCGAATAAGGTAAGTTTAAGGATGTGAGGATAGGTGTGTTTGTGAATGATAGCTGGGGGATGGGGGTGGTAAGAGGTGTTGCTTTTGTTGTGTGGAATAAAGAGGTGGCATGATGGAGTAATATGATAGGTGGATTGTTGTGATATGATGTAGTGAGTGCAAGTAGTACAAGGATAACCAGAAGTATGGTTTGTGTAAATATGTTTGGACAGTGCATGCTGTAATGTGTTGTTGAAATAGTTGTAGCAAGGATAAGTAGCTAGACTTGAAAGTATGGCTAGAGATTTTGTAAGACTTGTTTAAGTGTGTAGGTGGAAAGATTTGGATTGGATGCAATAAAAGCAATCAGGAGTGGAGTAATGATGTGGAGGCAATGTTGTGATGTGATTGGATGAAGATGAGGTACGGGAGCGGCTTAGGGAGTATAATCCTGATTTGGGGGGGGGGTAGTGGAGCAGAGTGAACCCGAAGGGCGAAAGGAGAGGGCTGGAACCTGTTCACTGAATTGCGAGTTGAGAGAAAAACAATCAAGCAATCAGTAAGTAAACCATTAGTTCATGAACTGCTTGGCATTTAGGATAATCTCTAAGTTCAGTTTGCTGTGTAATTAGGGCGAGTGGAAGTGTGCCCCCTTGGTGAGAGAAAAGGCCTGATCGATAGACTAGGGGATGGGCAAGAGGAGAAATTGGTGTCGGGGATGTGATGATGTGCTTTTGCTACTATAAGACATTTGGTAATAAACATTTAAACCTGCTGATATAGTACAGACATACGTTGGTTTTCTATTTTGGTCATTCTCTGGTGGGTCTGGAGTAGAAGAAGGGTGTTTTTAGCCATGTAAAATTATTATGTGCAGAGGGAATAATAGGAAAGAACAAGCCTATAGCTAGTTCCTCTTGAAAAAGGAGAGAAGGAGGGATTAATCAGACTATTTGGATCTACCATTGAAAAATAATATTGATAGGTAAAACAGAAATCGAATATAAACTGTCTAATATAGAGAAAGGAGATTTGGATAAGTAGAGGTAGGGAAGGGAGGGGTAATAAGGGTAGAAAAGGATGAAAACAGGCTGTAGAGTGGAGAGAGAAATACTAAAAAGGTTAGTAAACCCTTTTCCAGATATGAGGGGAGTAAGGACAGTAAGCTACCTGAAAGACTAGTTGTAGAGAAGGATAGTCAGTGTTAAGATAGTAGCAGTCGAGAGTGTGGAGGTAAACAGGAGATGAGTAGTAGTGTGGTACAAGGTAAAGATATCCAGCAAATCATGGATTTATGTATCTTACTTAAGTACTAACAATTTCTGCATCACACTAAGGTTGTTTTTACTTTTATAGACATACCACCTATGGGTGGTAAGACATTCAAATAGAGTATCTCAGCTAAGATATATGCAGTTAAGTTGTAGCGTAACAGCACAGTACTTATGTGAAATATTACAGCTAGTTTACTAAAAGCTTTTCTAGTCAACCTTGATTTAAAGGAAGTATACTTTAACTGCAAATACCTATTCAGAAGGACCACAAGTGGGCTGTAAGGTTCCAGGTGGGCAAGAATAATTTGTTTTACCTCTCTGCCATCTGGCCTGCCCATAGCACCATGGATGTCCACCAGTTGTCTGCTTCAGTTTATTTCATTTCTGATAATACAAGATATTTACTTTTACTCATAGTTGCAAAGCTGCCATATTCAGTGCCATCATTGCAAGAAATAAGCAGATCCCAGTCCATCACCCTAGCTAACCCGATTATCATGGGCTTATCCTTAAACCTCTCATATTCAAGCCTGGGAGCTCACCTGAAGACTGAGAAGGGCTGGCTGTACCAGATCAGATGGCCGTTCAACTAAAACTCACATTTACAGTCCTGGCCCAGAAGTCCCAAATGACATTCAAGGAGATGTAGATGGCTATGGGATGTACGTCATCAGTCACGATGGTAACCTCAGCCAGACAGTATATGAGAAAGATCCACTGGTATCTCAGGAGGCTGTGGCAACATCATTGCCATCCCCTTAACCAGCAAATTCTCTGTCATCCTAGCCATGACCAATGAAAAGTTCTTCTGGTGGGACAAAAAAGTGTAACTCAGCTTGGGTGCTCATGCAGTAGCACCCTAAGGGGAGAAGACTGACCACATCTGTATTCAGACCCTTCTTGTGGAGCACACTTGATGCAGCTATAGTTATAGTAGACCTGGAATAGGGCAATGTTGAGCAAACACACCAGTTTGAAAGAGATGTTAGCATACTATTTGGCCATAAAGACCTTCAGATTATAGCTAATACAAGGGATCATGAGAGTCATTACAGATATTGTATATCAACAAGCAAGGCAGCACTCATTCTTACCAATTCAGCAGGTGTGCCTTGAAGACATGGGACCTGAGAGTACAACAGGCATATTCCATGTTCCAGGTCCTTTCCATTTTATCAGCTGAGAATATAATTGCAGATAAACTGAGCACATCCAGCATCAGCAACTGTTAATGAACACTGAACCAGGAGGTGCTCTTGTCAGGTACTACAGAAAAAAAAACTATTCACTTCAGATGATATCACCATCTGCAAACATTTTGTTCCAGATTACACACAGATAGGCTTTGGCTGGTGGATGCTTTCAGCTTCCTTTAGCTTGACCTTCAGTGCTTTTGTACCTCTGCCATTTTGCCAAGGGTACTGAAAAATATCAAGTCAGACAAGGCCAGAGGATGGCTTGTGATCTTACTCTAGCCCAGACAACTGTGGTTATCCCTACTACTCCAGAAGGTTGAGGATCCTGTTATGCTCCTACAACATTGCATTCTACTAATGATTGACAGAGAAACTCTGCTTTACCCAAACTTGAAGACCTTGGGACTGGCTATGAAGATTGTTTTAGCCTGATACCCTTTGAAGGATGGATTTTGGTGTAGGTAGTCTGCATTCTCCAGGAGGCTAAAAGGCAGAGCACTAGAAAGTTGTACTTTTGATAAGTAGAAAATTATTCTCATTGTCATGTTTATCCAAAGACATTGCCACAAAAGAGTTTAGAGCTACACATTCTGCAACATTTGAGAGAATATCTGGTGGGGGTGTTGTCTGACCCTTACACTAAGGTTCATTATTGGCACTCACATCATTTGGATCCATCTTTGTTACCTTAAAAACACTGCATCATCAAGAGAATAAAATCAACAGTGTAACCAACTCAAACTCTCTCTTGTTCTCAAAATGTTCACAAAAACAGCAAGTCACCCAACG
>NC_056737.1:1332819396-1332848061 GCF_019279795.1 Protopterus annectens
AATGTACTCAGTTGATAACTGTGTACGGTTCTGCAAATAGTAAAATGGAGCCGTGTCAGCTGGAAAAAAAGCATGCATTCATAGGAGGAAGCATGCCAATGGCCAAAAATATGGCCATTGTCAACGGGAAGTGATGCATATTAAAAATAAAATAACTTTTTTTTATCCCAATTACCGGGGTTTAACCATAGCGCAGCGCCGCGCAAATGCGCTGCACCCTAAAAAGCAGAACATTAATAATTAAGATCCATAAATGTGGATTTTATAGCTAAAATGAATTACAATGCAAGAGAATGGCAGACTGAAGACAACATGGCCACCGAGTAGAGGTTGCTAAGGGGGGAAGCTCAGTCTAAGAGATGTAACTAAGCATTAGTAGGCAATCCTATGCAAATGAGACTTAGGATAGTAATCGCAAGTTTACATAGCAAATGAGCACAGTCAGTGAAGTGTAGGAGTAGGATAAGGGGAGTAACAGAGTAGAAGATAGGTGACATCATGAGGGGGGTATGTATGAAAGGAGTGAAGCTCATTGGAGCAGAGTGACATGTGTCAGCTTACATTTACATAATAGTGAAAGAGGTGTGTCAACAGGTAGGTCAGATAAAGTCAAGAAATCGAAGGTGTATGCTGTGGATAACACCAAAGTTTCTTGCTGAGTGTGCATGCACACGTGTGTGCACCAGTAAACCCGAGTAAGACAGTGTGTGCGCGTGTAGGCTTGAGTAAGCATATGTAAGGCTGTGTAAACAGTTGTAAGCGCGTTTGCGCCGGTGTGCATGCGTATTAAGAAGAATAAGCAAGCTTTAGTCCATGTAAGCATGTGTGCGTGCGTGTTAACTGCTATGTGCATGTTTGCGCTTGTGTGCGCGGCAGTCCCCCTCCCCCCTGAGGAAACAGTAAGGAAAAAGGAAGCACACCAAATAGTGGAAGTTACCAGGGAGTACTAGCAGAGCTAGCAGGTGATAACAATCAGAATCAGGCAATTACAAAGGCAGAACACTAGCCCAGCCCAGCCCAGCACTTAAAACTCTGCAAACAACAGTCCATTATGTTTCTCTCAAGAGACACTGCAACACTGCAGTAAGCTAATAGAAGTGAAAACTGAAAAGGCTTCACTGAGACAAAAAATGTTAGGGGCTGCCATTGCTGTTATAAGGCGACATATGCAACATGCTGAGGGTGGTGATAATGCAAATGCTGCTGGACAACCCACAGTGAGGAGACGGAGAAGAGTGTACAGGCCCAGGGTTACCTACCAGGGGCTACATGAGCCGGAGATAGCGGAGCGCTATAGAGTGGACAGACACCTCTTGCAGCAAATTGTTGAGCTGTACAGGCCACGCCTCATACACAGAACCAACAGAGGGGAACCCATCCCAGTGGAAACTATGGTATGTGTTGGCCTAATAATATTAGCAACAGGTACCTTCCAGAGACCAACTGGTGATATGATGGGGATATCACAGGCATCAGCATCCAGGGTACTGCACCAGTTCCTGGATGCCATGTCAGCACATGTCGGTGATCATGTATATTTCCCCAATTCCCGTGAGGTATTGGCCAGCAATATGCGTCTCTTCCAGCAAATAGCGGAATACCCTGAGGTAGTGGGTGCAATAGACTGCATGCACATATGCATCAAAGCACCAGCCGGGGAGCGGGTAGGGTCTACTTCAACCGCAAGGGCTTCCCTCCATCAACTGCCAGGTCATGTGCGATGCCCAGGGCATAATACTGAATGTGTGCTGGCTGCCCTGGAAGCTACCATGATTCCCATATCTGGCATCTGATGCAGCTGTACCAGACATTTGCCAACGGGGACATCCCACATGGTCACCTAGTGGGGGATGCTGGCTATGCACTGGAGCCATGGCTGATGACACCCATCAAAAACGCACACACACCTGAACAGGAATGACATAATGAGGCATACGCACAAACACAAAATGTAATCAAGCATGTGTTTGGGCTGCTCAAGTCATGGTTTCAGTGCCTGGACACATCTGGTGGAGCCTTGCAGTACTCACCTACTACATGTACCCAAATTGTCATGGTATGTGCTATGCTACATAATATGATCCTGCGAAAACAGCTGCAGCAGGACCAGCATAGGCCTGGGCCAAACAGCCCCCCACCATTGCCAAGGCCATCACAGGCAGAGCGTGACTCAGAGGAGGAACAACCTGAGCCTGCCCCAGTAGGCAGAAGGAGGCATGCCCAGTATACTTTGGCCTTGGTAAAGAGGCAATGCATAACACATACACTGGCTCAGTAGGAACTCTGGAAATGATACCTCTCTCTGACCCACACATATAGTAAAAGGGATGCCTACGTTGACACTACCTGCTTTCAAACATGTATAGGGAGTGTAGTATGTGCATCCGACATAGGCAGCCCTGCATCAACACCTGAGGCATGATTGCCATGTATTAAGCAATATAAAGCAGTGCTAAACAGCATTTACCATCATGAAGTCAATGTAAACAAAATTGCATACACCAACTTCTACAAATGTGGTCAATGTAGAGTAATACTGGCCAATGTCCAGCAATGATGGTTAATACTGAGCAATGTTGGACAAGCTGGGTCTAGGTAGGGCATAGTTGAACAAAAGCCAACATGCTCATATTTGCTCTGCTGGCCCCTAAGCAGTCTGGTCTGCTCAGTATGAAAATATAAGTGGCAATGGGCCTCGAACCCAGGATACTGTGCACTATAGTCATAGTACAGAACCACTAAACCATGACAGTAGTGCAGTGGTTAGCCTGTATGAAGAAATGTTGATAAGTCTATGCAAAGTATTTCATGGAAACCCTACAGGTGCAGCATAATCCCTCTCGAGTTATGACACAAAGGTGAGTCCTGCAGTAAGAATAGAAACTGACTTTCAACACACACAGTACAAATGTTAATGGACATGTAGACATACATCAACAAATGTAGTGGACCTCAGACAGCAACATACTGAAAGGTCACACTGGGCATGCTCACACACTTGAATACATGAGACAAATGTCAGGCAACAGAACACTGACAGTCTGAACTGGGCATGCTCACACACTTAGGCCATGTTGGAGTAAAGCATTGGACCACACATAGCAGGCAGTTGCATGTGTTAACCCAGGAACCTCTCACTACACAGCAATCTGCCCTGTGCACACACTTATATGACAACAGGCATGTATATAATATAGTGGAACCCTGATATGTTCTGCAGACACCTAAGTGGTTCATATAAAGTGTGAAAGCAAAGATGATAAAAACCTGCAAACAGTATCAGCAATAAACATTGTGCATCATGAAAATTATCATAGGTTCAGAGGTTGATACTAGGCTATCTGCCCTAGGGCATGTACAAGCATAGCCAGAGTGTGTTTGGCTACTAATCAAATCAGAGCAAAGTGCCTGTGAATAGTAGGTCACACAAGATAGCCCATTTACGTTCAGTGTATTGTGCCTCTGTCTAGCAGGGACCCAGAAGATATCCCATGGGTAAACATGCGATCACCCATCCACTTGTCAAGATGTCACCTGTAGGTGGTCAGTGGGTGGCTCTACCTATGCAAAACTGGGACTACACTCTGGAGTGAGTGGAGGCTTTCTGATAATAATCTGTCCCCCCAGCATGTCCTTTTAACATCAGTGCTGAGGTATATGTCCCAGGAGTGTGTAGCAGCAAGGGAGTCGGATATCCTGAGGTGGAGCATGTCCAGTAAGTCTGGGTCAGCTATTGCCTTCAACTACAGGCACACAACACATCCGTGTAGGTGGTAAGTGACTGAGTAGAGCTGGAGTTACTGTATTGGAACTGTGCAGGGCATCTGTGTGAGTTTCTACATCTGCTCGAAGAGTAACATTTGTGGCCATTACAGTTGCTGCAGGTGTCAGGTAAGGTACATCCCAAAGGTGGCATAGTAACCAAGCATGGTCGTGAAGAGTATAGGGGCACAATGACCACACGTGATCAACATGTGAAACCATGTGGGATATGGTGGGCTATGTAGACGTACTGTCTAACCACTACGGCAATAGGATTGTCAAAGGCGAGAGTACGAACAGGTCGTGTCCCCAAACCCGAACAACTACTACTGTATGTAATGGATTACAACCTATGTGGTAATGTGTGGGCATCTTGTCATCCTCAAAGGGGATGACTATGCAACTAATGGCATGTAGCCATGGGCCATGGCTCAGGCACCAGTCAACATATCTCTGTGAGACCCTGTATGAGTATGCATGTGCCAGCAGGAGAGCCGATTATGGCACCCAGTTTGCAGTCATCTGCGAACATGGGCAGCCATATCCCTCCTGTGATAGCCTGTACATCACACAAATATATACTGAACAAGAGAGGTCCCAGGACTGAGCCTTGTGGGATGCCAGGTGTAACTGGTGTATAGTCAGACATGGCACCTGAAACACTGAGCATGTGGGTGCTATCCCTGCTCCATGTATCAATCCATCGTGTTAGATATGTGTCGATATTGATGCTGGTGAGCTTATGCATAATGGCCGAGGGGGTATTGTGTTGAAGGGTTGTGCAAGGTCCAGGCAGGCTGTGTGGACAACCGTCCCAACACTGATGGACCTGGTAACTGTTGAAAGAATATGAACAGGTCCAATAGGCAAGATCTGCCCACAACAATGCTGTAATGTGTAGGACTCAGTGTCTGTAGGTTTCCCATGTCTATGTGCATGAGTCCCATTACAATACACTCCATAGCTATGCAGAACAGGCTAGTTAGCCTTTTAGGCCGATATTGTCTGTGGTCTGTTGTGGCAGTATTCAGTGGAGTGGGACCACTATTGCTGTATGCCATTCTGTGGGTACATATCGTGCAGTAACTCTTATATCAAACAGTGATGTAATGTGAGTGTTACGTCTGTCATGAAGGCTGTGTACGACACAGGCTGGGACACTGTCTGGTCCCATTGATGCTGTGTTGTCCACTGTTGGGAGGGCAGCACTCACCTGTTTACCCGTGATGTCTGGGAGGTTACACTCTGTTGGTATGGACAGTACCACCTTAGGGGGGATGGGGGGGACACATCTGCACTGAACCTGTTTGCCAGGATGATGGCAATGTCAGTGGGTTCAGGGTATGTTTAGTCAGTATGCAGTAACACACAGCATATCAGTGAGTGTCCAGCCAGGTATCTGAATCAACTGAAGAAGGGCTTGTGAGTGTCCGACGTGTCTGGTGCAATTGTCCATTAGAAGCGTGCCTGATGTAAATACCCGAGTGATTGTAGCAGTCCACTAGTACTGATCACAGATGCCTTCCCTGTCTGGGATTGTGCTCTATCATGTAGTAGCTTCCTCCATTTGTTGTAAAGCGTATTAATGGCTGGGGTCTACCAGACAGGTCCACTGCCATTGGAGGAGTGGGTCCAGTTATTATTTTGGATGTAACGATCCATGCGATCAACTAGGTGTCCATAGAATGTGTATGTAAAGGATTCAGCAGTCTGAGCCATACTTACCACTGACCCAAGGTCTCTGATGGATACCACAGTGGTTTGGAGGAGTGTGACATTTGCTTTTGGGAAGTTCACCAAGATTACCCAGGATGGGTGTGGGGACGGGATATGGATGTCCAGTGAGATAAAGTATGTTCTGCCCTTACCAATGAGGGATATATCGCAGGTGTGGAACATAGAGTCCCCATGTCGGTGATGATCATGTCCAATATGTTGTCCCCTCTTGTATGCAGGACCGGTTGTGCCATAGCATATGAGTTTAGAAATAGTAGCAACTGTTGGGCGAGGGTGTTGGGGCCTGAGTACTATCCACAGTCAATGTGTGGGTATTTGAAGTCACCCAATATAATGGTGTTTGGGGAGACCTTCATATTGTCCAATGTTCCCAGGAAAGCTGAGTGAGATTGCTGAGTTGGGGAGTGTGGTCTGTAGCAGGCAACAAACCAAAAGGCAGATTTGCACAATGTTAGGTGCATATGTATGGTCCGTGATGCATTGTGCAGTGCTACCAACCCGGAGGTATGTGTATCTGTGATGTATATGGATACTCCCCCTATTTGTGTTGGCCATTCCAAGTTATGTGGTCAAAAAGCATGGTACGAAATACAACCTGGTAGTGCTGGTGTGCATGTGGGAGCCTCAACCATGTGTCTGTTAGTGCACAGATATTGCTATCCTCCATACTGAGGAGATTCCTGAGTGGGCGCAATTTGAGGGTAAGACATCTGGTGTTGAGCAGCATTACCCTCAGTGTTGTGTACTCTGTAATGTGTATGGAGGTGGTTCTGTCCTTTGAGCCCTGCTTAAATAGGGCAGTATGGTGGCAGCAAGTGCCCTAGCCAGTATTCAAAAGTCCAAGGGTGACAGGTGCAAGCTGTCCATAGGGAAGCTACGTGGCATGTCGAGCGTGTCACACCAGGGTGACAGACATTGTATCCCCTTTGAATAACACCAATATGTTAGCCAACTGTTAAACGTGATCAGTTTGTTGGTATACTGTGACATCATACTTGGTGAGTGTAAAATGCTAGACAAGGTCAGGGTAATACTGGGCTGGGCTACATGATCACAGAGTTCCTCTATGTTCCATGTCATGTGGTCCAGGGAGGAACGTCTGAGGTTGTATGCACCAGCATGGACAATGATGGAGCCAGTCCCGGACTTGCTTTGGAGTGACCTGCATGCATGTGTTATGTGGCGGATCCTGGCACCTGAGAGACAGCTCAAAGTGACTATTCCCCTGTCTGGCCTGGTGAGTGGGACAATAGTGCGTTTGACATTAAGTGTCACCTATAACAAGTGTATCAGGTGTGTTGTTTAGCCCAAACGGCAGTGACTGTGTGGCATGTGGGCATTGTAGTGGGTTAGCAGTTGTATGTGTGTCTGCTTTGGAGGTCTCTGCTGCTTAGGCAGAGTGTATGTAGAGCCTCCGAATATGTGTATGTGTGATAATGTGGTTTGTTTGCTGTCACTATCGGTGTATTTAAGACTGATATGTGGTGTGTGTCATCACCCTCACCACCTGATAGACTACGCCAGTCATGGGTCGAGAGAGCTCAGTGTCTTGTATGTCAATATTGTTACATCTCCCACATATATGTGAGTGTGATGTGAGGAGGAGAGGGTTGTCTGTGTACATGAGGCAGATGTGACATTGTGTCATAACCACAATATTCACTAGCTGGACTGGAGAGTACACATGAAACTGACCCCTGGACATGCCAGTGTATTACGATGACATACTCTGTAACCTGATCACAAAGGATCAGTAGGGTGTTAAGTGTGTAAAAGAGTATAACCGGGATTAGTGCTTAGGTTTGTCGGTGTTTTGTAAAGAGTAGCTGAGAAGGAGTCCAGACTGAGAAACATGACATATCCTTCAGCTATGTAATAAATAGTAATGTACACGCATATATGTGCTGAGTCAGGGACAACTGTACCTTACTGACACTGCCGACATCCTGTCAGACAGGCCCGTGTATACATACCCATCCCCCACTGACGATAGTCCCTGACATCATACCAGGAGATATCACGTGTAGAATGGCTGAACATCTTCCCCCAAAGCCAAAAGCATGGCAGCAATTGGATTACATTGTTTCCCAATATGTGTCATGCATGCACTACAGAACAAACAGACCCTGCACCTGAACAGTCTGTTGAGCCTCACCCACTCCACAGGACCTGGAACCATCGAATGTGTTACAGCTACATATGGCACTCCCCACATGTGTGGGTGCACAACACACCATGGAAATTATAGTCCAGTAAGTCTATAAAGTCTGATCTGCAAGGCCATGGAGTGCATCATGGCAGAAGTCATAAACAGAACTATTGGAAACCGACAAACACAGAACCCTAAAAACTGTGGTATGTTCATGTGTAGATCATGGTTCCCAAGCATGCTACACTGTCTGCAAGGCAGCCACCCAGGACATACATCACGGAACAGAGCTACACATGTCCCACATAGACATTGAGCAGCTCTTCATCAACATCACAGACACATGTCGTATCCACAAAACCAACAATCGGTGCATAGATATGTGTTGACATATGAAGGGATGGCAATGTGTCCACAGATAGATCATACAAGGTGAGACTCACGGGGTCCTGTACAAGCTGTTGATACCTGCCGACCTACATGCATCATTCCTGGGATTGCATAAAAAATGTGTACACACATTACCATGTCCAGTCTGATGATGTCATCATCCTTCAAATATACCAAGAGAACAGAAACCACCCAGTAAAGCATACAGCGTGCTGTGTTAATGCGTATCTCTCTAGTATCATGACATAGTTAGGTAGGGGTTTGAGTCCTGCAAACGCCAAGTGTGTGTGTGGGGGGGGGGGTTGTGTGTGATTTCCTTTGAGAGGAGTAGCCTTTTTGGAGACTGGGAAAACACATTAGAAGAGGTACATCCCTCTTTGCAAAGTCTGATGATGTCAGCATCCTACAAATAGTCAAGGAGAACAGCAACCACCCAGTAATGCATATAGCGTGCTGTGTTAATGCATATCTCTCTAGCATCATAACATAGTTAGGTAGGGGTTTGAGTCCTGCAAACACCAAGTGTGTGTGTGTGTGTGTGGGGGGGTATGTGTGTGATTTCCTTTGAGAGGAGTAGCCTTTTTGGAGACTGGGAAAACACATTAAAAGAAGTACATCCCTCTTTGCAAAGTCTGATGATGTCAGCATCCTACAAATATTCAAGGAGAACAGCAGCCACTCAGTAATGCATATAGCACGCTGTGCTAATGTGCATCTCTCTAGCATCATAACATAGTTAGGTAGGGGTCTGAGTCCTGCAAACGCCAAGTGTGTCTGTGTGTGTGTGGGGGGGGGTGTATGTGTGTGATTTCCTTTGAGAGGAGTAGCCTTTTTGGAGACTGAGAAAACACATTAAAAGAGGTACATCCCTCTTTGCAAAGTCTGATGATGTCAGCATCCTACACTTCAAGGAGAACAGAAACCACCCAGTACTGCATATAGCGTGCCATGTTAATGCGTATCTCTCTAGTATCATAACATAGGTAGGGGTTTGGGTCCTGCAAATGTTGAGTGTGTGTGTGTGTGTGTGCCACAGGTGGTCACTGCAGTGTGGGTTTTGCTTTTACTACGGTATGACATAAGTTTCAAACAGTATGTGCATTGCAAACATCGGGTATCTGAGTGTCAAATAAATTTGTGTACATGTAACCTCAATCAGTACATAGGTGTGAAGCCTGCATACTACATGAATACATTTGTAACCTTTGCCAGATTGTGCCGCTGCTTCTCAGATCATAGGTCACATATGTATGTATGCGTCAAGACCAGCCAGTGTAGTGATCCGTGGCCAAGGACATCCCTGCCACACACACCCATGACACTTACTATAGAGTACTGTGAGTGAGGGTAATTGCCGGGGTATATGTCAGACATGTTCATACACAACAACTGGCAATAATAGACAGTCATTATAGGTGTGCACCAGCCCTGTGGATATGCATGCAGGCCCCTAATGTGTTATGTGAAACACCGAGGGACCCCACAATACCTATGGATATGTGGATACCAAGGGACAGATGACATAACATGTGTCTGTCTGTACACATTGGTACCCAACATACATGTTCAGGGCTACCAACTATGTGGTACTGTCTGGATAGTATGTTTAGTAAATGTGGATGACTATGCCATAGACGGCATACTGCTATACAGCATGTATTGGACAACAGGTATCTGCCTGTATGATACCCTTGTGTAGGATATGTGTCCCATCCGGGGAATGCAGTCTAGGCCAATGCATGCATTTCCAGATGTGGATGGACATATCCCTAGTGTGTTTGCATGGGCTATATGCCACACAGGTGTGGTCCCAGGAACATGTGGTGGTCAATACCACTGGTTACTGTTATAGTATAGTACTGGAAGGATCCAACTGTTACTGAGTTCCCTACAACTGTGAGTCATTTGTCACGACATCACCTGATTGGTTATAGTCATGCTGTTGAGGTGGTGTATACTACCAGACTGCAGATCATTGACAGATATCAAAGCTATCACCCACACCATAGTGCCAACCCATGTCATACACACGTGTACCCATGTTAATACATATCTGTAGTAGAATGCATACTGGCCATCGAAAGATACCATGAGATGTTAACAATGTGTAGAACAGGGTATGTCGCACATCCCACCTGTCCACTACGCACATACATGCAGAGTGCGCGCACACACTATGTTCAGAGATGTAGACCCGCTAATTTGTAATGCACACATCACACACGCACAGTCCACTCACTAACATATGCTGGCAACACTGTACACTTCAGCCAAGTGGCACATGGATGGACAATACATACTCAGACCTAACACTGGTGTAAACAATGCTACATAGATATACCTACAAATATATCAGTACACTTTCCTGTTGGCAACTTGCTACTATTGCTACACTGCTATAATCTCACCCTGTGCATCAGAACCATAGTAGCGTATTCCTGCATCAATGTGACAGATGACAGGAGGTGGCACAGGTGTCATCATATGCACAGGGTGGGTTGTAGGTTTGCCAGAGCCCGACACTGACCCATCCAATCAGCGTGTGTGTGTGTGTGTGTGTGTGTGTGTGTGTGTGTGTGAGGGACACCAGTACTGCATGGGCCAATGTTGATGTAATGTGTGTGTGTATGTGTGAGCCCTAGTTGTATGGTAAATGTGTGTGTGTTTGCATACACACAACTCCACCATGTGGCTGCCATATATGGGCGGTTGTGGGACAGCCACAGACTGTACCTGCTAGGCCGTACAGATCACTGTCTCTGGCCACTAACACAGTATCTGTGCCTAGCAGGGGTGCTACGGGCAGTATCGGGTACCAACCCTGACTGGGTGCTATCATCAGAGGCAGATGTATGATGACTGGACCCATGTCCCTGCTGGGACTGGCCAGCGCCACGTGCACATAGTCTAGTAGGATGGTCAATGGACAGGCCAGCCCCAGCATTGCTGGGGTTGGTACTGCCACTACGGGAGCAGCTGTGATCAGTGGTCCGTCCGCGATGACTGCCAGCTGATGCTGTTGCTGGCATGCGTCCGCGTCGGCTTCTCATCCATCCCGCATGGTTCTGGCTCATGGCTAACACATTGTGGAGGACATCTAATGTCTCCCTCCAACGGCTATCAATGACCTCGGTGTAATTCCGGATGGCACCGGCAAGGTCACGGATGCTGTCATTGATAGCAGTGTAATGGGCCCCCTGCACCCTTAGTCCATGTCGGGTGTACCGTTCCATACATGCCTGTGCCTGCATTACAGCCTGGAACATACTGGAGGTTGTAATACCTCCAGGGGCACGTCTGTCAGGGGCAATACGACCAGTGGTGCTCCCCCGAGAACCCCTGGACATCCGCCTATGTGGTACCATTCCGGTAATCTGGCTATGACTGCTGTGAGGGGATGCACGTGCCATAGGTACCACACTCTCCTGGTCAATGTCAACTGTATGCTGTCCCTCAGCTATGGCCATTGGTGATGAGGGATGTACTGGCAGTATGAGTGTGCGCATAGATGGGGTTGACAGCTGTATACTGTCGATTGGTGGACCAACGACAGGCCCTGTCAGACCTTCCTGTGCCACAATACATGTCTCATCATCTCCACTATTAGTGGCGGTGACATCAGGTTCCCTGCTGCATTCAGACACGCCTAACTCAGCACCTGTGGAAGGAAGACAGGAAACACACTTTACAATCTGTACATGATGTTAGCACACATGCACACATGAACACATGCACAGAAATACACTGCTCACCACAGCACATACATACATACATACACACACACACACACACACCAGCAATCCAACACATACACAATAGTGGGTGATGGTGGGTGACAGTATCACAAGGCAAACAGTCACCACACATGTGTCAGCATGCAGACCATGTGTTGCTCAACACAATGCAGTGCAAGTGTAGACAGCCCTATCTAATGACATTATACATGGCTTTGATGCATGTGTGTAGTTGTTCAGTGATTGGCTACACCCTCGAACACAAGGTGTACATGGACACAACATTGCTGTGCAAGTATTATCTGCTCTGCAATGTCATGTGCACCATCACTCAATGGTATACATACCATGGCTGCATGTATCTGTGTGACACATAGATTGCCATGTCTGATGACAGTGTCTGTGTCCATAGCACATAATAGTGGGCACAGGTGTAGCAAATGCATGCAATGTACAGGCATGGGATGAGTGGTGCATGTAGACGTGAAGGAATCCCAATGCATGACATGGACATTGTACAGTGGTTATGGTGATTGTGGGACATATTGCAGATATGTCAGTGCCAGCCATGACATGGCATGCTACACGACTGCAACATTAAACACCACACATACCCAATGTGTGTCATGTGACCTATACACCCAATAGCATCCCAGGACATATATGTGACTCTTTGTACAGATAGTGACTGATGTGCAAAATGTGTATACTAGCATATGTAAGCACACACACACAACATGCTATTCATGGTGTGCATAGGTGCATATGTTTGCACACACCGAACAATGAGGTGCACAGCAAAGACTGCTATGTGTAGTACTGTGGTCACTGTAACCGGATGGGGTGTAGTACCATGTGCTACCGTCATCATGCATCTTGTGGTCACTCACGGCTACTACTGTGTGACAGACCACCACCTAGCATGCTGTACCTGAACTGCAGTGCCATGGATATGTTCATTATTACACAGCCACTTTGTACATGGGTGTATGAGGTGCTCAGTAGGGAGCATTGCCTAACATGACTGTGTTATGTGTTCAAGAGTGTTGCACAGCCCCATGATAGGCCTCTACCCCTGAGGTACATCATGTGTGTGTGGATGACATGTGGGATACTGAAGTGTGACCTTACAGCGGGTGTGTGGTTACGCCATATATAGCATGACTTTGTGTACTGCATGTGATAAATGTGTTATGTTGTGTACAGGTGTTGCAACTATGCATATCCAATGTGCAGTACGGGGTTGCCACAACTGTGTGTCATGCTCTGTGTATTGCATGTCATTGAGGCAGCTACTGACACTACTGAGCTGTGCAACATCTCACAGCAAACATGCACGGCATGCATTATGCGTAGGTGTGTTTTGTGTACATGGCCTACACCTCACCTATGACATGCATATTTCATTATCAACATTGCAGGTATAACACACTCACCAGCATGGATCGGCTGCCCTGCTGTCTCACCAGAGGGACCTATGAGAATATGAGAGGGTTCGTCAGTGGCCACAACTGTGGCATTGCTACAGTGGGTATGCTAAACTGCAGTACAACAGTCAACAGTCACAGGTGTAGGGATATTATTCAAACTATCCGTATTGCACAACACTAGGCAGCGGAACTGCTAAACACACAGTACACATCTGACGTACACATAATCTAACAATACAGATAACTGTAGTCTACAGATAGGGCATGTTACCTGCTTGCTCCAGGTGGATGTGCTGGATGGCTCCGGACTCCATTACAACACATGTCAGAGGTTGATGTAGCTGTTCTCCAGGAGCCACCATGCTTAGGAGCAGCTCCTCCACTCTGCTGAGGGGGGGATGAATGGCCACCCCAACACCTGTGGCAAGCTGCTGTCTTTGGATATCAGACACATGCTGCCAGACTTGTCTAATTAAATCACTGCAGTGATGGTGTACCTGATCATATGTCCAGTTATGCATGCCTATGTCATTTACCAAACAAACAAGTTCCTGCCACAGTGCAGTCCGCTCCTGCTGGTGCTGGCTGCTTCTGGAGAAGAGCATTGTGTACCGCTGCAATAGCCTGAGTATCAACTCTTCCTCATCCGCTGTGTATGCCGGGTTGCATTGGTGGGCCATCTGGCTGAAAAAGATATGAACAATATGTGTGGCAGTGTCCTGTGGCACACTTTACACCTTTACCCACAAATATCACTTTACTGACATATATACCATCCTATTGTCTGTCAGAGGTTACACACATTCAATACCACTTATTGGTTCTCAGGCCACAACTAACACTGCCTGGCAGACTCTATATATCACACCACTATACAACAGTAGCAGACACACTGTTTGTGACACATTGCACAACCTCAAGACAGGGGTGTATATCACACCAATGCACGAACAGAGATGTCATCCATTGCAATGGATGTAAAGTACAGGTACAATAGTACCAATCAACCACCCTAGTAATTGATGCCATAACCTAACAGATGTATCCAGTTGTTACTATAGGTGGCATACTGCTGTAATAGACTATATATGTTGCTGGATACACACGTTTACCCTGTAACACACATATGACTGCAGCCATTGTACAGGCATAATCACACACACATCAGGCAAACATACAATGCACCACTGTATGCCAACACAGATGAGCATTACCTGTGTACCATACGGTACTGTGTGCCACTACTTACACACCCTTATGCCTGCATTCTGTCCTCTGTGGAGACTACAGGAAACACACATGACAGTTTTTCAAGCAATGTGAACACACACCATACTGTGCTGTTTAGGCCTACAGCTTCAGGTAGTACTACAGTTCATATTGGTGATGGATTCACCAGCAGTACCACTCACTAAGCATACATGTATTGCTTTAGCCTACAATGAGACACCACATTCGTCAATGGAGAACTATGTCACATCATATGCCCTACTACTATGTCTGCCTAACAGTACATTACACATCAGTTGCTGTCCTCACAGCTAGGATAGGTACTACCATGTCAGATACAACATCACACTAAGCTATCACACCTTTACAGACCTTGCACACATTCAGCGTTACACTTATTCAACCTCACATAGCAGCTATTGCATTAAGTACATGTGTGAGTGCATAGTGTCATAGGTAGGTAATATGCTATTGGCCCTAGGGCCTACGGCAGCCTAGCCATATGCTACCCTGGCCTTTGACACACATGTACTTTGATTTCACTTGCCCCTGCCAACCTGAACCACAGATGTGTTTCCTGGGGTGTATTACCAATCTCCCACACAATCATCAGGGGGGTATTTATAACAACTGCTAAGGAGGAGCCTTGTTTGCTATTGCTATGTGGTCTATTCTGGTGTATCTCTGAGATGGGAACCTATTCCTCCAGCATGTGCTATTTAGTGAGCTGACAAGGTTTAGGGCCCTAGAGCGTGTATCCCGGAGGGATTGTGATATGTTGCCATGGTGGTTGTCACCCAGCTATGGGAGTGATATACCTCTGTATGGCCAGTATGCAATACAGTGTAGTTGTGGTTTTGTGAGTCAGTCTGCATAGGGCATCTGTTTGCGGCCAGTATTACCCTCTGGGAGGTCTGTCTGTGGCCTGTTCACCTGGTGTAGTTGTCATGTGAAGTACACACCACACAGGGCATTGTGATGAGTAGAGGGGAACTCTACCCTATACTTCCATAGATGACACACCTGTTGTCATGACACATACCACACAGACAGATTACAGGTGTAGTGTGGCACTGTCTTCATCAAAGCGGAGGCTACTGTCCACCTGTGTCCCATGTTCCCTTTTCACACCTTCACTGTTAGGTAGATCTCTACCTATGTGGTAGTTAATGGGTACACTGTTTTGGGAAGGTGGAATGGCACTGCAGTATCAACACTTGTCTACAGTCCATGCCTTGGTCACTACACACCTGTTGCGGTACATATGACCCCGTGTCTCTCTGTCTCTCTCACTCATATATATATATATATATATATATATATATATATATATATATATATATATATATATATATATATATATATATATATATATATATATATGCATATCTATACACATACATGTACACATCCATTGCTGTACACATGGATGTACATATAGGCACATGTACAGTCCACTTTTCATGGTGGGGATATCACTTATGCGACAGTTGTGGGATGTATAGGTATGTGATTAAATTGCACAGTGTTGTGCAGAATGCATGTGGGTGTCCTCAGCCCTTGTAGCATTAGCAGGCCTCACTGGCTGTAACACAGCAGATCTGACAAATCTGTCCTACAGCATTTAACCACCAACTGGGCGGCCGCCTAGGGTGCCACTCTAGAAGGGGTGCTTTTCCACTATTTATGTGGTGTAGTAAGACAAGGATGGGGGCACCAGGAAGTGTGGTAGGGGGTGCCGTGGAGCCCTTTTGCCTAGGGCACCAGTTGACCTAAGGCCGCTCCTGTGCACTGCATGCTGTTTTCTAAGCCACACACTACGACCTACATGGATATATGCACATATCAACCTTCACTAACAGATATCTGTCCACCCTTCACTAACAGTTGCAGTATGTCCCTTGCCCTATGCACATGCGCAGATACAGATAGATACATACTGCTGCCACACATGGATGATTTGCAGTGTGTAGAGTACACTTCAGGAACATCTACAACATGCCAACACATGCATGTGAGTTACATACCTTACCTTTGTATTTCCCTGCTCCGTGTCTTACGGTTTTGTAGTTTTTTTTATTGGTGGTTTGTTTTGGGTTTTTGCCCTCTATTTAACTTTCTGTCTCAGTTTCTCACTCTGTTCCGTCTCTGTCTCAGTCTGTGTCCGTGTCTCTCTCTCTCACTCTCTATCTCACAGCACCTGCAATGATATAATTGCATGTGTGGACTGCAGGTACAGCCTGCTTTTCTAGGTATCTGCACTTGTGCATGTGACAGCCTCTGCACCAATTGCTGCCCACCATTCAGTAATTGCATGCAGCCTGCTGTTTGGTGATTGCATTACTCACTGTGATTGCAGCCCACTGCTATAAAATGCTAGGTTAGGTAGGTGTAGCCCTTTCAGATTTCCAAGGTGGGGCCCATGCTTGTTTGCTCTGGACACCATTGTGTCAGTCTGAAAGTTGGTATATGTCTCTTATCTGATGCTAGGGTTGTAGCCAGTTATATGCATGTTGTACTCAAACCTGAATGTTGCTGCTTCCAGTACACACATCTCAGTGTAGACATGTACACACCCCTCCAAATGCTAACACAGGATACATGGGAGTATGTACTTTTTTCTCACTTACTCAATTAACTGCCATACAAATGTGGTTATTGCAGTGTATTCCTGTGGCCAGTATTTATCCTGGTCTGATACTGTGTGGTGTTTGTAAGGTGCTACTGTAACATTATTCCCTGCTAGGATGGCTGGTTCACCTTTCACAGTCATGTCATGCAATTCCACAACCACTGCTGGTAAAGACCAACAGAAAAGGATTTGTGTTATACTATTCCTAATTTCCATTTACATTCCCTCATTGTAATGCATGATATATTTATTTCAGAACCAAGTTATTTGTATATCTGCTGTGGCTTAGTGGTAATTCATGCAGTCTATTGTGTCAATGGTCTGGGGTTCGAGACTGGCAGAGTTTTTTTCTTTTGCTGCTCAGCAGAACAAGGGCCCTGCCATAGAGTGACTAAGGCACTTTTAAGCAGTTGTAAGCGGGTTTGCATGGGTTTGCGTGACGCTTAGCTAAGCGTACACATGCGCACACTCGCTTAATCCAGCTTACTACTGCTTAAAAGTGCTTACTCCCGCGAACCCCCGCGCTAATTTCTTTTAAAGAAAAGAAAATGGGGAGATAGGAAAGTGGTGAAAAAGGGGGCACAAAGAGGGACAGATAGTAGGTAAACAAGCTCGGGATATGCAGGACGTGTTTAGGGAATGTCCATAGCTGCCCATTTCTTTAACAGCAACAGCTGTGCATATGCAATGAATTTGGAGTGAAATTTGAAACCTTCCACCCCTGGGAGAGGAGTGAGGACAACAAAGTATGTTGTACTGCCAATTCTAATTATCAGCTTACATGTCCAATGGACATGTGTGCGAAATGGGCAGCTATGTATGGGGCATAATTTTTTTGTGGGTACAGAATGCCCTTTTTTTTTTTTTTTTTTCCAGGTGAGACTGGGAAGTGAGGTAGAGGAAGTAGGTATGTCCGGAGAGGTAGGTTGGGAAGGTAAACAGACAAGACGCATACAGGGGTAGTGTATGACACATGGGGTGGGTGAACACAATTGACGGGGTCGGATGTTTGGAAATCGCAAGCCCATGAGCCCACAGATGGTAACAGTGGAACTGAGATCCCCACCCATGGGCAGTCACCACTGAACCTTCACAACCCCAAGGGTGGCTGTGCTGGGACTGCGTAGGGCGGGCAGGCTCACTCGTGAAACGCGCCACTCTCGCCTCGAGCTGGCATAGGGGATCAGCGACTGAACGCTGGATTTCCCTACGCACCACAACCCAGGCCCTTTGAAGGGTGACAGGTGGCCCTTCTCCACCCACGCTTGCATGGGGGGGATGAGCCCCATCCCCTGCAGTGCTTCCACCTGAAGGTGGCACAGAACCAACGGAGGAGGGGAGCCTGGGCTGGGCACCGAACCTCCTGGTGCCAGGTGCACTCACCAGCTGAGGAGGGACAGGTGGGTCCGCTGGGACTGGCCTTCCCATACGTTCTGTGATTAGGTGTGTTTAATTACAACATAAGCAAAACAGCATTCCAGATTAGTTGTAACAGCTTGCAATAATAATCCCATTAACCCAACACACCAAGGTTACAACAGTTGAACAGCAAGCATAACACATGCATATATTGAACCACAGTGGATATTCCAACAGCATGCAGGGATGTTTGGTAGCAACAGGCCACCATGATTGTGGTGTTTAAACAGGGCACATGCATCAACGTGAATGCAAATATTTATAGAATAGGACATATGTCCCAACAAATATGTAAGATTACACATACCCATTGAGGTGTGGAATTGCATGGCTTATGCACATACAGTAGGGTGTAGAAAAAACCTCAGTTAGCATCTCTTAATTACCTTTTCGTCTACACTACATTCCTAGTGACTGCAAGTGTATATCCCCTACATGTATTATTACACTTGCCACCATACATTAGGTTGTGTAATGGGTTTGGCTAGTTCAATATATGCCTGACCTATATCTGACATACTAACTGTCCAGGATGCAGATGTTACTGCTACATATTTCTTGATTGCATTTATATTTCTTTATCTACATATCTGGGATGTTTTCACATGACATTTTCACTTTGATTTGTACAGAACCTTGCATTTCTTGACACACACACACACACACACACACACACACTCACATTTCTGGGGGAAAATAACATGCTACACACGTGTGCCAGATTTACTTATTCATGCCAGCCAGTAACTGACTGTTGTGGACTGTATATATGTTTCACAGCTACTAGCACTTCCATCACCCACTTTATATGGGACTGCACAACTCTGGGTTGTCAGCACCTTTTCAAACAGTACTGTTTGTATAATGCAAGGGTACAACAACATTTCAAACTCTGTGACACAGACACACTCCGGGTTTTAGACCTTTATTAATGACATTACACACTTTTCCACAGGCTCACTCCTTTATTTGTTTTAACGGTGTATATGGCAGACATGTTCAAGACATAAGATACCTTTATTAATGGGTTAGAACACTCTTTTTTTCAGGCTCACTCACTTATTTTATATGACAGTGCTTGCAGAGATAATATTCCATACATATGTTACCTTTCTTAATGGGTTACTACACTCTTTTTCTGCCTCTCTGACATTTTTATCTGACAGTACATGCACAGGACTTATTCAGGCAATTTTATGGCTGTATTATTGGACTACAACACTTTCTTTCATGCTCTCTCCCATATTTTATATAACAATACATGCAGAATAATCACTAACCTGCCTGGTGGCACAGCCTATCAGCATAGGCTTGCTGATTCGCAGCATGGTCACCTGCAGCTGTAAAGTAAATGAAGGGATATTGAGACATACCTATCCATTATACATACTCCATTATCAATTCTTGCATACTGCATTCCATGGCTACTTACTCAGTTGTGGGGCATCCCACGGGCCTCCTGTATCCATTGGTTCAGGCGGTCCTGCTTTCGTCTCTTCAGGTCTGCATGGTGGTGACAAACCTGCTCACCAGTCAGAGGAACGCCTGTTGCACTGGTGAGGTCACGAGCTAACCGGTTCCAAGCCTCTGCCTTGTACTCCATCCCTTGGAACTGGCCCTGCAGGAGTCTTGACTCATGACCGTGGACAAGGAGCCAAACCATGTATTTCGACTCCTCGATGCCCCAACATTGCGCTCGGAAGTGTGTTCCCTCTCCGACACTGGACATTCTAACTGCGGATGTGAGCTACAATCAGTTATGGCATATATGCTCGCCTGTGGGGCTTAAATATGCCACATTTCCCACACTTTTTCGTGATTGGCCATTTTGTAAAATTCTTGGCTGACTGCAGACCTGCTTAGTAATGGTTAAACTACCATTCGTAAGTATATCAATGTTAACAGTGGCTGTTTTGCCTATGTTGTCATGGCCTAGTGGTTCTGTACTTTGCTTCTGATGCACAGAGTCCTGGGTTCGAACCTTGCCATTCATTTTGTTTTCATACTGTCCAGACAGGTTAGGCGTCGGGTGTGGCTGCATTTAAGCAACTTTGCTCATTGCTCTTGGGTGCCCTGGTTGGCTGGCAAGACGTGCAAACACATTGCACTGGGTAAAGCTGTTAAACTATGGGCAACTCTATTGCACTGGGTAAAGTGCTATTGAACTATGGGCAACTCCATTGCACTGGGTGAAATGCTGCTTAACTGCAGGCAATTTTATATTGGGATCCTTTAAAATATTTATTTTGTTCACTGATACATTGGCCATTTCACTACTTTTTAGTTATGTTTAAACATATATGTCAGGTATTATTCCATATACTGATTTAAAAAATAAATACGAAAGGGAGTGGTGGGACTCGAACCATGAATGCCTCTTCTCTGTGCAACTCTACCATTACGCTATTGCTATTTTGTGTGATTTGCATAAACATTCTTTCTTATGTTCTTCCATGTCAGAATTGCTAACTGTAGCTAAGCAATGTGCACACCCACGCACACACGCGCAAATACAGGCAGCTATTTTGGGAATTTAAAAAATTAATGTTATGCATTTTAGAACTGTGATGGGGGTTTACAATATCAGACAGTGAGGTGTTGGGTGCAGGGACATTTGAGCAGACTCGCTCTTATTTGCTTTTATTTTAAACACTTGCAGGGGCGTGGACATTTAGACTGCTCAGCAGTCGGACATGCCTCCTGCTTTCTTACACGGTCCGTGTAAGACTTATGGTTGAGTCAGCATGCCCTCATGCATATTCACGGTACGCTGATGTCATACCGTTCAACTGCAGCCTCCGAGTAAGACTTATTAAATCTCACATGGAGGATTCGTGAATCTGGGGGCATGAATTACCTTATCATCCACTACCTACTCACAAACACTCAACATGGCTTCAGGGCCTATCATAGCACTATAACTGCCCTCATGACCTTCTGTCACATAGTAAACAGACACCGAAATAATGGTAACTATGTCTCCGCTATCTTCCTTGACCTCTCCAAGGCATTAGATATAGTTAATCATGACAAACTAAATCTCTTTTCGAGCTGAATCTTAGCAAACCCACCATTACTTGGTTTCAAAGTTATTTAACTGGCAGGCAGCAAGCAGTACTGAACTAAACTCTCACCTCTATTATCAGTCACCATAGGTGTTCCTTAAGGGTCTATCCTTGGTTCTTTACTATTCTCTGTCTTTACTAACAACCTTCATATCTCTACTCTACAAGCCTCAGTCATCCAATATGCTGATGACTCAACGCTAATCTGTGCCTCTCCATGAACTCCACTCTCAAACTCAGGCCTCCTTTTTCTTCTATAGAAGAATGGCTTACCAACTCTAAACTAGTACTAAACCCTAATAAAACTACACTTCTCATATTCCAGCCCACTAACCACTCCATGCCCTTACCTTCATTTTCTATCACTTCTAACAATAAGACAACTATCTCTCCTGTTACTAACACAAAACTTTTAGGGGTTGAAATAGACTGTAACATGAAATTTGACATCCACATTCACTCATCATAAAGAAAGTACACAAATAACTGGGATGACTATATAGGAATAAACAATTTCTCACTAGCAATGCCAGAGCTAAAATTGCACAAACACATCTCATGTCTACACTGCTATATGCCTCCCCGATCCTCGCCAATCTTAGGAAATCCAACATATCTAAACTTGAAACCTGCTATAACAAAATAGCAAGGTTTGCCACCAACCGCCTACATCAAACACACCATTGCTCAGCCATTAAACAACTCAACTGGCTTGAACTTCCCATCTTCTCCTCTACAACCAACTTATATTAACTCATAACATTCTCTACTACCCTGATAAAACCATAGAATTACAAAATCTAATACAGCCTTACTCCAACACTAGAGTCCTATGCTCCAACAACAATCCTCTCCTTCAAGTCACTAAAACCAACAACTCTGGTGGAGCCTCTCTTTACTCGCACTTTATCACCAAAAAAATGGAACTCTGCCCACTAATATATCAGTCACCAAGTCCTTAGCTCAGTTTAAAAAAGACCTAAAAACTCACCTCCAAGTCAATTGGATCTGTAACTGTGGCTCACCAGGCTAGACTAACTCCAGTACTCACTCTGGTTCACCCAAGGTTAACAAGCCTACCTTATAGTCTGACAGCTGAATTTTCTTTATCTTGTAAGTCTTACACATATACCTCACTCTTCCACTAATGTTATCTCCTTCTCTAGCTTGACATCTGGTGCATGCTGTACATTCTTATAATACTACATCACTCATATCACCATGCTATCGCACAGTCTTTAACTGCTTTATCTTCCTACCGATCTAATATCCCAATTATCATTCCTAGTTATGGCTGATGTACATTATAAGGCTTTTGAATCCTAGTTGTTTGATGAAACTAGCAGAACAAGAAGTTCTGTACTCACCATAACGTTCAATGTATGTAGTCCATCTCTCCTCACATTCTTACCCATGGGTTCGGAGCCGAACCTCGGCTCCAACTCGGCCATACTCTAGCTTGAAGTCTTTCAATTGGCTGGGCTAAGAGGTATCCCATGCTGCATTGCTCCCTTCCCCCAGATCTTGTTTCCTGCAAGCTCAATCACTCTATCACTCTCCCCCATACACATAACACATAGAGAAAGAAACATTCCACTAATAAAAGGAGTACTGAAACCAGAACTGACCTCAAGGTCCTCCAGGATGGCGGAAGGCGGGAGAGTAAGTAAGAATATGAGGTGAGATGGACTACATACATCGAACATTATGGTGAGTACATAACGTCTTGATGTTATGTAGTCCAATCTCACCTACATTCTTACCCATGGGACAGCGTCCCTAGCACCTGAACCCTGGGAGGCTCAGTGGAAAATACTCCTGAGCACTGTGGAACCAAAGGAAGATCTGCCTCTGGATACCAAATCCAATTTGTAGTGTGTAATAAAGGTGTGAGGAGACGCCCATGTAGCCGCACCACAAATATCATCCATAGACATCCTGGCCTGAAATGCTGTAGAGGTAGACACAGATCGGGTAGAATGGGCCTACACTCTAAATGGTAAATCCTTACCACCTGAGGCATAAATGAAGGAAATACAACTAGAGATCCATCTAGACAAGGTCACTATGGACACAGGAGACCCAATCTTATTTTCTGAAAATGACACAAATAGCTGATCCGATTTTCTAAGATCCTTCGTTCTATGTTGATAAAAACGAACTGCCTGTGAACATCCAGTTGGTGAAATGCAAATTCTGCCCTATTAGAGAACTCTGGAAAAAATACGGGCAGTTCAATGGATTGGTTGAGATTACTAACCGAAGCCACTTTTGGCATAAAGGAAGGGTTTGGTCTGAGGGAAACCCTGTTCCTGTGAAAAATCAAGTAAGGTGGTCTGATAGACAAAGCTTGGAGCTCCAAGACACGTCTAGCTAAAGTGATGGCTACCAAAAAGATAGTTTTCCAAGTCAAAAATTTTAGTTCACAAGTAGTTGCAAGCTCAAAGGGGGCAGAAGTGAGACATTGTAGCACAAAATTTAGGTCCCAAGGCATGACCGGGTAGAAGACTGGAGGGCAAAGCAGCATAGTGCCTTTCAAGAATGCCTTACATAGTCTATGCGCCATTAGGCTGGGTTCATTAGTGACGTGAAAAGTGGAAATAGCGGCCAACTGTACTTTAATGGTCGCGGCTGCTGACCCCTGATTGAAAAGCATGGAAAGAGATTCCAGAACTGAAGAAATTGAAGCTGTATAAGGATCAATTTGTCTTACCTGAGCCCAGATGGAAAATCTTTTCCATTTACTGGAATAAATCTTTCTAGTCGAAGGCTTATAGGAAGAAGACAGAATATGAATCACTTCCAGAGGAAAATGATGAAGCCTGACTAGTGATGGAAGTAGAGTAGCCAGGCTGTCAACCGGAGGGTCAAAAGGGAAGGATGGAACTGCCCTAACATATGAGTCAGAAGATCTGGCTGTGGGTCCAGAATTCAGGGGGGGCGTCCATGAGATAGGGATGGAGGAAGGGGAACCAAATTTGACAAGGCCAGTGTAGAGCTATCAGAATTATTCTGCTTCCCAAGGACTGTGCTTTCTGAATAACCTTTGTGAACAGAGGAACAGGAGGGAAGGCATAAAGTAGACCAGAGGGCCAATTGTGAACTAGAGCATCCCTGAGTGACTCCCCTGGAGGGGGATAAGGGTGAAGTAGCTGCTGCACTTGGTATTGAGGGGTCTGGCAAATAGATTGCAGCAAGGCTGACTCCATCTGTGGAAAATCTGCTCCAGAACTTGACTGTTCAGGGACCACTCGTGAGGCATCAGAATAGCTCTGCTCAACCTGTCGGCTATCACGCTGGACTTCCCGGAATGTGCATTGCTACAAGAAAACACTGGGAAGACAATGCCCACTGCCACACTCGAATGGCCTCTCTGCAAAGGGATATGACTTGGTTCCTCCCTGGTTGTTCAGATATCATACCACCGACATATTGTCTGAGTGGATCGCAATTGTCCCGAGAGGAAGAAAGCTCTGAAGTGCTTGCAACGCTAGTAGCACTGCTCTCATCTCCAAGATATTGATATGCAGATGCATCTCGTGTTCCTGCCACGTGCCTTGGACCATCCTGCCGAGGATAATGCCCCCCCACCCCATCTGGGAGGCATCCATAGTCACTGTGGCAACAGGAGAGGATGGGACGAAGGGTTTTCCCACATTGAGGTTGCTGGTGTGAAGCCACCAGAGTAGATTTTGCTTGCACCTGTCTGTGATCATTATGAGATGAGAAAGTGGAAGATGGTGTAGAGACCACAGGGCGAAGAGCATCCACTGAAGGAGCCTCATGTGAAGCCTCGCAAGAGGAACCAGCATAATTGTTGCAGCCATATTCCCTAACAATTTGAGAACCGTTTTTGCCTTCACTCTTTTGAGGGAGCAACGCATATACTTGTTGCAAAACTTGAATCCTTTCTTGTGGTAAAACGCCTCATGAGCATGGTGTCTAACTCGGCGCCTATAAAGGTGACATGCGAGGGCAACAAGGCAGACTTTTCCCAGTTCAGAGTGATACCCAATTGTTGACAGAGCTTGATAGTGGCGTCTCTGGTCTGTAGTAGTAGATGCCTGGTGGTGGCAGAAAGGAGCCAGTCATCCAGGCACGGAAACACTTGGAATCCCTAACGCCTCAAGTGAGCCGTCACCACTGCCATACATTTGGTGAACACCCTGGGTTTGTGGTGAGACCAAAGAGCAAAGCACGAAATTGAAAATGACTGGCTCCCAGCCAGAAGCATAGGTGACTTCTGGATGTCCTGTCCATCTTTATGTGGTAGTAAGCATCCTTGAGGTCGATGGAGCACATCCACACTTCTTTTCCTAACAATTGGAGAATAGATTGCAACGTGACCATTCGGAACTTGGACTTCTTCACGTGGAGGTTCAAGCGGCTGAGATCCAAGATGGGTCTCAGGTCTCCTGTTTTTTTCAGCACCAAAAAGAATCTGGAGTAAGTCCCTAATCCGATCTGGTCTGAGGGGACATGCTGGATGGCTCCTTTTTTCTAGCAGTTTTATAACCTCTGAAGTTGCAGAATCCCTTTGATTGGGTGGAACGTCTGGGATTCTTTTGATCGGTGGGGGTGGGGGGGGAGGAATGTGTTATCCTCCAGAAATTATTTTTAATATCCACTGGTCCTGGGTGATGTCTTGCCAGGCTTCTGGGTATAGTGAAATGCGATCCCCGACTGGCTCCGGAAATGCACAGTCAGGCCCTCCCATCAGGAGCACTGGTAGGGAGAACCACAAAAGGAATCACGGTCTCCCTGATTACGCGCCCTCCTCTGCCTTTAGGGCGGCGTCTACCTGGGTTATTACCCCCTCCCCTGCCTCTGGTGGCGGAATCATTTTTTGAGTCATGAGAAAACCTTTGCGATTTCTTGAACCACATTTTCCCACTTTTCTGGACCTTGGGATAAGGTCTAGAAGGCATGGAAAAATGGACTCCCACGGCAGACAGAGTTTTTCCCTCTTGCTCGCACCTAGTGAGAGTGTCTTTCACCTTGGTTCCAAACAACGAAGAACCATCAAACGGGGTTGTTGGTGAATGTAGACTTGAAGGCCTCCGCAAAATTACAGAGGCGCATCGAGGAGTGTCTTCTGAGAGAAACTCCAGAACTTGCTGCCCTACTCGCTCCTTCGGCTGCGTAAGAGATCAGCCTCATGGAGGAGTTAGCAATAGAATTTAGGGTAGACATCTAAGCGTTGACTTTCTGAGCCACTGCGTCAGAAACATTATCCTGCAGAGCATCTCCCAGCTCTTTTAGGAGATCTCTTTGGAGCCCTGTAAAATGTGACAAGTAATTCATCGACTGCAGTGTAAAGGCCACTGAAGAAAACATATGCTTCCCATACCGGACCATGGTCATGGACTCCTTGTTAGGGGGATGGAAGGTAGATGAAGTCTCAGCCAGTTCCTTCTTGGTGGCCGCTGCCACCACTATGGCATCTACTGGGACGCCCTTCATGAGAAACTCTTTGTCAGAGGGGGTGGACAAAAATTTGTTGTGTCTCCTGGGAACTGGTTCCACAGTGTCAGGGGTTTCCCACACCCTCCGACAAACTAGATCCAAGAGTTCGTCGAAGGGTGGAGAGACCCAGGAGGTGGAGGGCTAAGCCCCAAAGGCCTTCAGGAACACTGACTCCTCAGAGGGGGGGTTAGAGGGCCAGTCACCTCTCTGTTTCAAGATCTCTAGGATATCAGAGAAAGAGATATCCTCAGAGGACGACTTGGGGACCCCTCTGATTCCTCGAGGTCAGTGTCCGACGTGAGGGACTCTTCCTGGGAGTCGATGTGCGTCCTATTGCACGTTCTTTTTCTGGGTGGCTCCTCAGGCAAAAACTCTGGGGGGCCCTCAGAAATTTGGGGACCACTCAAGGAGGTATCCTGAAGCCTTGGGTCTCTGCTGTCCAAGGATAGAGGGCGACCAGTGACTGATACTGAAGCTGGAGGGGGTAGAGTGTCAGTGCTGTATGATGCAGCTGAGGACCTGGCCAGTATGCTCCGCATGACTTCGAAAGCTGGTCCCCCCCGGCTCCGAGGATCGACCAACCGTGGAAGACCTCGAAGCAGAAGGGGCAAGGTCCGAAGCCAAAGCAAGGGTCAGGCTCACCCGAACCAAAGCACCAAGAGGGAGGCTAGGAGCAGAAGAGCATCCTGAGACCTCCCCCTCGGGTTCAACCGAAGAACCATGAGTCCTGGACCCCGTGGACGGAGCTGATGGGGTCGGAGCCAAGACTGGAGCCGATAAGCCAGGATGGGCTATCGGAGCCGACCTAGAAGCATCAAACTGCACCGACCACTCTGGCTCCGAAGGCAGAGATTTGCTCGGAGGAGGTATCGACAATGGATGGGTGATGGGCTCTGGAGCTGACTGGGCTGTAGCTGAGAGCAATTTAGCCAGCACCGGTGATTGAAGCAGTCTTTGTACCACTCTATCCACATCCACATCAGAGACTGTCTTGGAGGACCTAGAGGACAAGGTAGGAGATCTAGACCTCCTCTCTGAAGGAGACCTACGAGGAGGAGAAACCGGTCTAAAAACTAGGGACCGGCTCCGAACTAGTATCTCCAACACTGGCTCCGAGAGGCTGGGAGCCGATGTGAGTTCTGTAGGTTGACAAGCTTCCTTCAGCACCAAAGACAGTAGAGCCGAGGATGCCACAGTAGACTTAGTAACTTTCTCCGGAGGCTCCGATAAGACAGACGAAGCCGGAGATCTTATTTTGCTTTCGATGTTTTATCTCTTTTAAAGGGAGAGGACTTAGCACTAGAAGACCTCTCCAAATCTTCCTCAAAAGAGGGTTTTAGAAGTCCCTTCAGAATTAGTTTGCTTTTCCTTTCTTGAACATGAGGGCTGAATGCATGACAGAACGCACAAGACTCCTGAAGGTGTATAGCGCCAAAACAATAAACACACACAGAGTGCCCATCAGTAATGGACATCTTGTACCCACATTTACTACATTTCTTAGAGCCCGAAGGCTTATGTTCTTTTGTATCCTCAGACATGATCGTCAGGATACTAACACAACACAACACAACAGTAAAAGACACCAGCAACAAGCTTAGGAACTAAACTAATAACTACAGACACTACACAAGGGACCTCTAATTTAAAT
>NC_056737.1:1332848561-1332865735 GCF_019279795.1 Protopterus annectens
AACACTTACTTGAATCTCCAATTATAACCACACATCAAGCCAGCCATCTGTCCCATATCTCAGAGCACACTGCACCTTACACAGTAAACCATTAAACTCAAAATAGTGCCACCACAACTGCAGATTACCGACAATTCGACATTTGCTCATATGCAGTTTTTGAGTACAACTGCACTTTTTTGGACGCACTCTCTTCTCAAGATTTCAGCATTTTGAGATTGTAAAGTGAATATATATATATATATATATATATATACATATATATATATATATACATATATATGTATATATATATATATATATATATATGTATATATATGTATATATATATGTATATATATATATATATATATATATATATATATATATATATATATATATATATATATATATATTTTTTTTTTTTTTTTTTCCTAGAAGGGTTAACCAGATAATTTCTATATTTAATTATTATTTCCTCACAAGATCGATCAGATACTTTTTAAATGTTGCAGACGAGGTTGTATACATTTTCATTCTGACATCCTAGTGGGCCATGTGGTAGACAGCCAAATTTGGAGTAAGCCTGATTTGTTTGGGGCTGTTTGTAATTTTCTAGCAGTATACTGGCAAGGCATGCTCAACTAGATACTAATATGTGGTGCAGGTGTATCTTTTTTGGGGGCTGTTGATGACTTTATTTATTTTTTTATGTAATATTCTGGTAGGGTTAATCAGATACTAGGGAGGGGGACTTTTGCTTAAAGAAGCATTTTTTGACATATAGTCCTATTTCATTGAAATCCTTGTGGTCACAGAGTTATTCTCGACTAAATGACTAAACAACATCAAGGAAAACTACTTTATCTGTACTGCTTTATACAACCATGATGTATAAGATTTACAGTACCTTAAACTCTACCATTATTCTTCTGTATAGCATCCAAGGTATTGTATAGAGAAAGTATTGTGTTGTGTGAGGTTACCTTCTCCTCCTGACTGGTTACACCAGTTTTGAGATGAGAGAGCTCAGCCTCCAGTTTGATAAATATGTGAGGCAGAGCACCTCAGTGAATCTCTTCAAGAAGAATCTCGATAGGTGGATGGGGGATCGTAGGTTTGTCCCAGGGATTACTCCCGTGTCACTATTAGACAGAGGCACAGTAAACTAAACCTTAAAAAGGGCACAGTATACTCAAATCAAGGGGTGGCGTAAGCCATACAGAATCGGGCTAGGCTTATAATTGCCCCAGGGCAGATAGCCTAGTATGAACCTATGAACCTATAAGTATGTCTTGTTAGTCTAGTTAAAGTAGGTGATAAGAAACACCTGTCAGATCAAAAACCAACTGCATATTATGATACCAGAACAGAAAGCTGCAACACTTTATGCAAACGTTGAATCCTACCGAGTTTGCTTCTGCTAAATAACAATGCAACAAGAATGATTTTTATTTTCAAAACTCAGAGAAACTATAGAATTTATTAAGCTAAACTGCTGTTTCTCACTCTGATCACTTCGAACCCTAGTGTAATTTGCAGTCTTTCAGATCTGTGGAAATTTAAGTGAAAAGTCAGCAATTTGCTAAACATCTCTCAGACAAGCAATACAGTGATAATGTATACAAAATTGATAACATCTGCCTTTGCGTTACTAGTGCTTTGATCAAAAAGAAAAATAAAACTAAACTTTATTAGCACTACGCTACAGGAGGAATGAGAATTCAGTTAAGGAACATATCTCTCAACTGAGAAAAACACACAGAGGTTCTGGCAGATAGCAGATGAACCAAGCAAGACAACTTAAAACAAGAATAAAATATGAGCACTTAATGAAAAATCAATCATATAAGCGCTTTAGTCTCTGTTCATTCAGAGACTTCATCAGACAAATGCAAGTGCATAATACGATTATTTAAACATTTCAAAAGTCAGCAAACCCCAAGTGTGGATCCATTTCTTATATCTCTCAACTGTCCAGATTTTCACAGAATGTCCAGATTTTTGCCTCATATTTTTCGTCTATTCCTCATAAAATTTTTGGTTTTCTGGCAAACCACTGAGATGATCTGTGGATAGAAGCTACTAAATAATGACACAAATTTGAGTTTCAGACTTCCAATCCTCCAGAAAATGTATATTAACACAAACTCTGTTACTATAGCAACTTTCTAAGTTTACAAGAACAATATTTACACTGTGTCCCTATACTCTGGCCTTTGTACCCCATTTTGCCAGGCTTTCTTCAGATTTCTTGCACTAAGAGGTTGACAGGTATATTGAGGAATAAGAATTTGCCTTTGTGAGGATGTAGGGTTATTTTGGCACTGTGACTTGACCTCACACAGCATTAAGACCTTTCATTAAAAATGGTAGTATTGTTTGTTTTTCATACAGACATCTAGATATAGTAATACACATTAAAGAAATATTATGTGCTGGAAACAGTTTCATAATTGAACATGAATTTGCAGTTTTAGCATAATTCAGCATAGCTAACTTATCTTAGGCTTTTAAGTTGAGACTGAACTCTCACATAGCAGTGCACCATGTAGCTGGGTCACTGCTGTAAACTGGGAGAGCCTGCATTCCCCTTAGCCATTCTCGCTCCACAGTGAATTTTAAAAAGTAAAACATAAGACATGTAACAGCAAAGATACTGAACATTCAGTGTTTGCCAGCATTACATCCAGACTTTGGTAGCATTCTACCATCAGCAGTGGATCTAACCAAGTAGCAGAAACTTTTCTTACTGACATCTTTTTTTGCCAGTGCAACTGCTCATAAGAAAGTCTGCCTTGCAACCTACCTTTTCCTCTGACAGAGAAAACTGGAACAGACTGCTTAACACTTCCACTATGAAAAATTAGCAACCTAAACCATAGCCAATCTATACTACTGGTCTGTGTGTTTTGGGGACTGATTTTGTTTTCTTTTTTAATATAATACACTGACTTGGTCAATTAGATACTAGTGGTCTGTGTATTTTGGGGGCTTTTGGGGGCTTTTGATGACTTTTTTTTTTTCTTAATATACTATCCTGGCAGGGTTAACCAAATACTAGGGGGGAGGCAATGTGTTTTGGGAACTGTTTAATATAACACACTGGCATGGTCAACCAGATACTAGTGGTCTGTGTTTTGGCAACTGTTGATGTCTTTCTTTCTTGTTTTTGTTTTTTTTTAATATAATATCCTAGTAGGAGTCAGCGATACTAAGTATCCAGTGTGTTGTGGGGAGCTTTAGTGGATGACGTTTTTTTTTTACCTAATATCTTTTTGTAAGGTTAGTCAAGATAAATTAGGACTGTTTGTCAATGTTTTGCTGTTGAAACAAACTGTAATCGTGCATGAGTACAATGTGTATGGGTGAACTGAAGTAAGATCATGAGCAAGTTCTTGGCCATATGATGTGAAAGAAATACAATAATGCAACCGTGGTCTTTTATTTTCATTATTTTAAACATTGTAGGCTCAAAGAAGATTATCTGGGTAGGCTTTTGGGATGGGGACAATGCCTATGTGCGAATGGAATGACTGCATTTCTGGCTTGGTTTGCAAGAATAATGTGCATTTGAGTGAAATAAGATCAACCACCAGCTCTGAACTCTATTGCTTATGTGAAAAAAGGAATACTTACTATAATGACAGTGTCGTCTTTTTTGTTGTTGTTTTTGTATTTAATCTCACAAGATCAAGTCATATACTGTGGTTGGGGTCATCAGTGAGATTGGGACTCCATGTGACTGGAACAAATGGCCCTACAGCTTACTGTTGTTGTAATTCTAACTTTGAAAAACTATAATACTTTTCTGTCTATACTTTGAGATGAATGTAAAATAATTAACACGTTTCTGAGTAATTCTTAATCTATGTTATTTCATAAATGTTCATTGTATACATGCATGTTTATTATAATATGTTGGAGCTTTTCTTCCCGGGCATATGCTGAAAAGTTTTTTTTTTCAACTAAAGCTGGTTGCAGAAAAAAACGGGTAAACAAAAGTAAATTAAATAAAATGAAATGTGTACTTAGCTAACACGCACAAGCTGTGACCACTGTTTCTGTCAACACATGAAACTAATGCAGACATGCAACGCAGTTGTTATTATTTCTACTTTAATCCTGGCAGGTAAAAAGTAGCTACTTTAGTTAGGTAACAGGGTTTTTTTGTGAATTAAATGAGTTGACTGGCCTTGCTGTTTACTGTTGTAATTGTAGTTTTGCAAGATTAATGTGTATTTGGGTAAAGTCAGCTCATGCAAGCCTGTAACTACTGTTTCTGTGCAACAGACTAAATTAATACAATCACTAATATTTTGATTTTAATCCTGACAGGGTCAAAGCAGATACCTTAGGTCGGCAATTGATATGATGACTGTTTGTGGATGAAATGTTTAGCACTGTAGCGTTGGTGTAATACTTCTGACTTTGCATGCCAAATTTCTATTTGGGTGAAATAAGACAGAATGTAAACTCTGACTATTTGCATGCATCAATTCAACACAGTAATGAAAACATTATTACTGATGCTGGCAAGGCCAAACCCCCTTCTTCAGGTAGGTAACGAGCATGGTGGCTGTTTGTATATGAAATTAGTGGTCCTACTATTTGCTGTTATAATTCTGCCTTTGCAAGACTGCTGTGCATTTGGCTGTAGTGAGATAGAATGAGCACAAGTGCTGATCTTTGGCTAATGTTTATACAAAAGCAAAACAGTTTTAACTTCATAGGTTCAAACCTCAAACCTGGTACTTTTGGTAGGCAGTTGAGATGGGAGCTATGTCAATGTGTGAGAATGAAATGATTAGCTGTTTACTGCTGTAATCCTGTCTTTGCAAGACTAATGTGAATGGGGGGGGTAAGCATACATTCTGTGACTAATGTCTCTGTTCAGCAAACATTAAACTAATACAAATGTAGTATTTTAATGCTGGAAGGACCAATGTAGAAACTGTAGGTGGCAATGAAATGAATGGCCCCTTTTTATTCTTTTAATTCTGGCTTTGTAGGACCACTCATATTCTGGAGAAGCAAGATGGAATGCAAGCTGTGACAGTGTGTGCATCAAACATACAGTAATACAAGCATTAATATTATTTTTTTGGTACTTTTCCGTTATCGGGGCAACACTTTTAATGAGCGCTTTCCATTCCATTCATTGGGACAGTGTTGTCATGGATACAATGACTCTCTGGGTAGTAACAGCTATAATCCTGAAATGTGAGTATTAAAACTAGCCCCAGTTTTCAAGCACCCAGTTTCTAGGTCAAAAAGTTTAAGCTCTTTTGTCTAATTTTTTTCAAGACAGGGTAGCGATTTACAGTCAACAAACTTTTAGTTATGTACTTACCATAACTTCGGATGTATGGGATCCATCTCGCCTACATTCATAACTGATGGGCTCGGAGCCGATCCATCGGCTCCGACTCGGCCAACTAATATACTAGCACGAAGTCTCTCATTGGCTGGGCTACCACCTATCCCAGGATGCACTACACCTGCTTCCCCAGATCTTGTTTGTTCGCTTTCATACATCCATGCAAACACAGAAAACTAGTAGTCACTATAACCAACTAAAGCTCTTCAAGAAGAGATCTCCAAATTGGACTACAACTCCTCTAAATCCGAATGGAAGGGGGAAGGAGGGTGGGTACTTATGAATGTAGGCGAGATGGATCCCATACATCCGGTTATGGTAAGTACATAACTAAAAGATGTAATGGGATCCTATCTACCATTCATAACTGATGGGACAAGCGTCCCTAGCACCTAAATCCGGGTGGCTCATTGGAAAACACTCCTGAGAACTGTGGAACCAAAGGAAGCCTGCCTAGAAACCACATCCAACTTGTAATGAGAAATGAAAGTGTGCGAAGAAGACCAGGTTGCCGCAGCACAAATATCATCTATTGATAATTTGGAGTGAAAAGCTACAGAAGTAGCTATTGCCCTGGTAGAATGAGCCTTGACTGGAAAGGGAAGCTCTTTGTTAGCTTGTGAATAAATAAAAATGATACAATCTTTGATCCATTTAGCTATGGAGGTTTTGGCTACTGGTTGACCCAATTTGTTCATTGCAAAGGAAACAAACAATTGATTTGATTTCCGCGTGTGAGCGGTTCTATTCAAGTAAAAACGTAGTTGTCTATGGACGTCCAATTGATGCAAGGTATATTCTGCATTATTAGAGAACTCTAGGAAAAACACAGGAAGCTCTATATTTTGTTGAATACAGAAAGAGGATGCTACCTTTGGTAAAAAGGAGGGGTTTAATTTCAGGGAAACTCTATGCTTGTGAAAAATCAAATAGGGAGGATCAGACCAAAGAGCTTGAAGTTCTGAAACCCGCCTGGCGGAAGTTATGGCTACTAAGAAGGCCATTTTCCAGGACAGAAATTTTAAATCGCAGGTAGCAGCTGGTTCGAAAGGTCGGGCAATTAGGGCAGCAAGAACCATATTCAAGTCCCAAGGGGGGACAGGGTGAGATATTGGAGGCCTAAGGAGCCATGCTCCTTTAAGGAAAGCTTTACAAAGTTTGTGAGACATCAATGAAGGTTCAAAGGAAGCATGAAAATTAGAGAAAGCGGCTAGTTGAACCTTAATGGTAGAAACTGAAGAGCCCAACTGAAAAAGGGGAGCCAGAAAATTCAGAACTTCCGATACAGGTGCAGTCAGGGGGTCTATACCCCGTTCGTGAGCCCAAAAGGCAAACCTTTTCCATTTGTTGGAATAAAGTTTGACAGTGGAAGGTTTATGAGAAGAAGACAGTATGTGGACCACGTCCGGAGAAAGAGAATTGACTCGGACTAAGGATGGAAGTGGAGTAACCATGCCGCCAACTTCAAAGACCTGAGAGACGGGTGACGCCACCCTGACTGATGAGTCAACAGGTCTGGCACGGGTCCAGAAACCATGGACCCTCTACCGCATGCCTCTGTAGGAAAGGGAACCAAACTTGACGAGGCCAGTGCGGGGCAATCAAAATCATCTCGCTCTCCAGGTAAATGGCCTTCTGTATTACCCTCGGTAGGAGGGGAAACGGAGGGAAGGCGTAAAGTAGACAGTGGGGCCAAATGTGGGTCAGTGCGTCCCTGGGACTCTGTCCCTGGGAGGGGAACAGCGTGAAGAACTCTCTGCATTTCGCATTGTGAGGGCTGGCAAACAGATCGCAGCAAGGAAGACCCCATTTGTCAAAGATTTTCGCAGCTACTCTCTGGTTGAGGGACCACTCGTGGGGTAAAAGAATGGTTCTGCTTAATCTGTCCGCAATCACATTGGATTTCCCCAGTATGTGCGTTGCCATTAGAAAGCGGTTGGTAGCTACCGCCCAGTGCCAAAGTCTCATGGCTTCTCTGCACAGTGGGTAAGACCTGGTTCCACCTTGCTTGTTTATATACCAAACCACCGACATGTTGTCGGATAGGATAGCAATCGGACCTTGCGAAAGAGCGTGATGGAGAGCTTGAAGTACCAAGAGTACCGCTCTCATCTCCAGGATATTGATATGCAAATGCGTTTCCTGGATCTGCCATGTGCCTTGGACCGACCTGTCCAGGTAATGACCCCCCCACCCTACCTGGGAGGTGTCCGTGGTCACAGTGGCAACGGGGGATTGAGGAATAAAGGGTCGCCCCTGGTCGAGATTGGATTGGAGAAGCCACCAACGCAGATCCCGACGGCAACTCTCCGTGATCATGACTAAATGGTTCAAGGGGAGTTCCTGATAGGACCATTGAACCGACAGAAGCCATTGTAATATTCGCATGTGAAGTCTGGCCAAAGGAACTAAGAGTATGGTTGACGCCATCGAACCCAACAGTTGTAGAATCCGATGGGCCAGGGCTCTTAATAGGGGAAGACAGGATTTGACTTGATTTTGTAGAACCTGAATTCTTGCTGCCGGTAAAAAGGCGCACATTCTTTTTGTGTCTAAGTCTGCACCTATAAAAGTAATACGCTGAGATGGCTGTAGTACAGATTTTTGCAAATTGAACATAATCCCCAAGAAACGGCCCAAGGTGAACGTGGCGTTGAGCGCCTGGAATAGTAGATGCTCGGAGGTGGCAGTAAGGAGCCAGTCGTCTAGGTATGGAAACACTTGGAATCCCAGACTCCTCAGGTGAGCAGTTACCACTGCCAGACACTTGGTGAACACCCTGGGGGCTGTGGTGAGACCAAAGGGCAGTGCTCGGAATTGGAAATGACTGACTCCAAGGCGGAAGCGTAAGTGTCTCCTGGACTCTTGAGCTATCGGAATGTGATAGTAAGCGTCCTGGAGATCTATGGAGCACATCCATGCATCTTTCTCCAGCAAAGGAAGAATAGATTGAAGGGTGACCATTCGGAATTTGGACTTTTGCACAAAACGATTCAATGAACTGAGGTCCAAAATGGGCCTGAAGTCCCCTGTCTTTTTTGGTACCAAAAATAATCTTGAGTAAGTTCCTGATCCGATCTGGTCGGTGGGGACAGGCTGGATGGCTCCTTTTTCTAGCAGCTTTGAAACCTCTAATGCTGCCTGATCCCGCTGACTGGGTGGTACGCCCGGGATTTCCCTTAAGAAAGGGGGGGCTTGTTGAAGGGGATGATATATCCTCCGGTAATATGAAGCACCCACTGATCGCTTGTTATGGATTCCCAAGCTTGTGGGTGCGCCGCAAACCGACCCCCGACTGGCTCCGGAGCTGCACAGTCGGGCAACAACTCAGGGACGCTGGTTGTATGAAGAACCACGAAAGGAATCGCGGTCTCCAGAGTTACGGGGGCCTCTGCCACCTCTGGGGCGGCGTCTTCCAGAATTCCCCCCCCCCTGCCTCTGGAGGGGGAATCACTGGGTGGAGTAGGGAAAGACTTCTGAGATTTTCTGAACCACATTTTCCCTCCTCTCTGAGCCTTGGGGTAAGGCCTAGAAGGAGCGGAAAATCAGGCTAACGGCAGTCAAAGTCTTGCCCTCCTGCTCGCACCGAGTTAGTGTGTCCTTCACCTTGGGTCCAAACAAAGATGACCCATCAAAGGGGGCGTCGGCGAAGGAAGACTTGAAGGCCTCCGCAAATGAACACAAGCGTAACCAGGCGTGTCTCCTGAGGGCAACGCCTGTTCCCGCTGCTCTACTCGCCCCTTCGGCCGCATATGAAATGAGCCTCATGGACGAGTTAACGATGGATAACAGGGTAGTCATCTGGGCGCCAACAGTCGGGCCAGCGCCTCAGGTAGATTACCAGTGAGGCGTCATTTAGCTCTTTAAGGAGGTCCCTTTGGAGCCTAGTGAAATGACATAAATAATTCAGCGACAGAAGAGTAAAGGCCGCTGAAGACAGGGTACGCTTCCCGTACCTATCCATAGTCCTGGAATCCTTATTAGGAGGATGGACAGACGTTGAAGCCTCTGCCACGTCCTGCTGTGTGGCAGAAGCCACCACCATAGCATCTACAGGCACACCCTTCGTCAGAAATTCCTTCTGGGGGGGGGGGGCTGACAGAAACTTATTGGGTCTCGCAGGCACCGGTTCCACAGAATCAGGGTGTTCCCGCCGAGAAACCAAATCAAGGAGTTCATCGAAGGGCGGAGACACCCAGGAGGCGGAAGGCTGGGCCCCAAAGGCCTTGAGGAAGACTGACTCCTCAGCTGAAGGGGTTTTGGCCTGCCAGTCACCTCTCTGTCTCAGAATCTCCAAGATATCTGAGAAAGAGATATCATCCGAAGATGATTTGGGGGACCCTTCTGCGTCATCGAGGTCAGTATCCGATGTAACAGACTCATTTTGGGAGTCTACATGCTTCCTCTTGCACAATTTCTTCCATGGGGGTTCGTCCGAAGCAGTTTCGGACGGACCTACCGGAAGAAGGGAACCCCCGATGGGGGTATCCTCAGGCCCTGGGGCCCCGCTGCTGGGGAACTGCAACACAACAGAAGCACCAGTCTCCAAATCTAGGGACGGTGAGGTAGAATCCTGCTGAACCGGCAAAGGCATGGCCAGCACGCTCCTCATGGCCTCAAAGGCCGGACCTCCAGACTCCATGGAGGTCACTGGTCTAGAGGCCACGATGGCACTGGGAATTCCAGCAGCCGATGCTCCGAGGGGAAGACTAGGCACCGAAGCACCCAATCCCAAAGTGTTCCCCTCGGGCCCGGCTGAAGAAGTCACAGTACCAAACCCTGAACCGGAGGACAGGGTAGGAAGCACAGTCGGAACCGACAGACCTCGAAAGGGTCTCGGCTCCGACCGTATGGCTCCGCTTTGCATCACCACCACCAACTCCAATGGCTCCGAGGAGGTTGGAGGAGGAATCGAATGTGTTGGAGGGGGGATCGGCTCCGAAGCTAACTGTGCTGGAGCCGAGACCAATTTAGTAAAAATTGGAGACTGGAATAGCCTCTGTATCACCCTATCCAGGTCCGAATCAGAGAGTTTCGATGATTTAGAGGAGGTAGACAAACAAGAAGACTTTCCTCTCGGCTCCGAGAGTGAAGGGGACCGGCTCCGAAAAGGCTCCAACACTATCGGCGCCGGTTCCACCACAGCATGGACCACTATCGGCGCCGAAGGAGCTTTCTTCGGAGCCGAGGGGGAAGAGTCTGAGCTGCACACCTCCACCGGCTCTGAAGCCATTGGAACCGATGGAGGTGATTCACCTCTCGATACTCCAACCTGCGGCTCCGAAACTAATGGAGTCGAGGAAAGAGGTATCGAGGCAGACCCTTCGACCCTCGGCCCCGAAGTCAGTGGAGCCGAGGAAGAAGAAGTCAATTTTTGCTTTTTAGTAGTCGGTTCTGACGGACTTGTCGGAGCCGACAATCTTTTCTTTTTGGAAGCAACAGGAGGATCTAAGGCTTCCTCAAAGGAGGGTTTGATAAGCCCTTTCAAAATCAGTTTGTTTTTGCGTTCTTGAAGAACCCTAGAGGAGAAAGCATGACAGACACTACATGTCTCCTGTAGATGTTTCGGCCCCAAACAATAAACGCAAATTGAATGGCTATCTGTAATGGACATTTTGTAATTGCACCGAGTGCATTTCTTAAAGCCTGACTTCTGCTGTTTTGACATAATACGGGCCCTTGTACAAGCAATATAACAATATTAAGAAGGTTTGCGCCAACTGAAGAGCGCGAGACACAAGGCACAAGTACTGAGAGGAAAAATCACCTCAGAAAAGAACACAGTGAACAGACGCAGACAAAACAAGTTCAGCGGCCCAAAGCCCTCTAATTTAAACGGGCTTAGCCCGAAGAAACAATTAACAACAATTACCAAATAAACAGCACTCAACGGTAGGGCAAAGGCCCTCTAACTTAAACGGGCCTTGCCCGACTGCAAAATAAAGTACCAGAAATCACTTCACACACACAAATATATGACAAAAATACAAAGAATAGCTGTTAAAACAGCTGTTTTATTAATATATAGAGGAAACCCCAAGGTCAAAGACCAATAAAGGTAAAAAAAGAACCACTTAGCTCCAGCCAAGTCGAGACCACGTCCAGCTTGTTAAGTGGCAAACGAGATCTGGGGAAGCAGGTGTAGTGCATCCTGGGATAGGTAGTAGCCCAGCCAATGAGAGACTTCGTGCTAGTGTATTAGTTGGCCGAGTCGGAGCCGATGGATCGGCTCCGAGCCCATCAGTTATGAATGTAGGCGAGATAGGATCCCATTACATCAGTGTCTGCTGTCTACAGTCAACAAACAGTGTCCAGTCCCAGCTTTAGTCACTTTAACTCCAGAAACTCCATGTTAATTAAACTCCTGTAATATTATACTGCTTTAAAAGCCATCATTATGAAATATACACCACGTCTGTGGTTTGAAAACGTTATTCCTATTATTTATGTATTTATTTTTCTTTTTTGAAGGGGTTCCGAGTCTGTCTCAGCTGTAGAAGTAAGAAACTGAGAGCTACGTGTTTAGCAGATAATTGGACAGAGCAAAATAGTGGCAGTATGAGGCATTACAGTCCAAGAAAGTGTTGCCCCGATGTGCGATAAAGTCTTTTAATGTGGAAGTTTGAAGAACATGTACTTTTTAAGACCCCAAGTGAGTAACGTCAATATTGGTAATGAGGTACACTTAAGAGCTATGACAATATGTACACATAATAAAATAAATGCAAGTTAACTGAGATTGCTACCTTTTCAAATGAGCAAAGTGGGACATTTTTTGTATGAACGTGAGATTTTGCAGGACAAGCCATACCTGCACCTATCGCAAAGGTCTGAATGTTTTTGGCAAAATAAGAGCGTATCCTTATATGACTTGATTTGCTTATACTCCTTCAGATGACATTAATGTGTTTCAGATACAAAAAAAATTCTGTTAATTTTTACAAATTGGAAACAGGGTAATTTACATAGTCACGGTAACACTTTCTAAGTAGTATCTACATTCATAGCCGTGTTCATAGCTAAAATGTAGGCGCATCACGTGTTGCCCCGATAACGGAAAAGTACCAATTTTTTTAATCCTGGCAAGGCCAAGCCTGGTACATTAGTTAGGTCGTGGACATGGGGACTGTCAATGAAATGAGTGCTGTTCATGAAGCTGTACTTAAAATGTAAACAACGGTGGCAGTTAATCATTTCTGTTACCACCACTACAACATCAGAATGAGTGAACAGACTGTTACAGTGACCTTTCTAAAATCTATTAACATTAGAGACTTGACTTGTGATGAAAAGTTAAGAATCAGGAGAACTGGAAGACCTACACATGATCTCAGGATGGAGTCTCAAGGTAAAAGTAGGTCAAGTACATACAAACACAGCTTCAGAAGCTCAGTCTTTGACAACCACACCTGGATCTGTGGTTGAGCGGAAGCAAACGGTTTGTACTGCTTCCCATATTTATTGTTCGATGGAGAGGATTCCTGGACATCAAAGGGTGTGAATGACCTGAACAGAATGGAAGAAAAGGCTAGAAAGCACAAACAGTATGCTCAACATTTTGACAACCAAATGTTGGGAACTGTGGATATTAGGTCTTGGTTAAGTACTGGTTACCGATTATCAGTGGAAAGACGCAACAAGAAAGTGGAAAACCATCATATTCTATCACTTATAATTGACTGCATCAAGCTGTGTGCTGAAGAAAAAGTAGCTTTAAGAGGCCATGATGAATCAGAAGACCCAATGAATGCTAGAATGTTCTGCAGACTAATACACTTCACCTGCAGGATTTTTCAGAAGTTGGCTGAACACATATAAATTTCAACTGTTTTTAAGGGATCAAAAACCATTCAAAATGAACTCCTGGACTGCATGTTAACAATATGCAGAGAAGAAATAAAAAAAAAGAGATTTGTACTCCAAATTTTGTAGAAGTAATTGCAGATGAAATTACTGATGTTGCAGGCCTGTGGCAAATTGCCATTATGCTCCAGTATGTTGTCAATGGCCAAGTGCTGGAACATTTTTGGGATATTTTATACCACCTGGACAGACTGCAGAGCATATTGCTAGTGTGATAAGAGAACAGTTGAAGGAAGTAGTGGGAGACCAGCATGAAAAAGTGGTTGCTTAGTTATGATGGTCATACTTCTCAACCTAGAAACATCAAAAATCTGGACAAAGACCCATGAAAAATAGGTACAAATCTGTATGCTGATTGACATAAATTTTGCATACATATGTATGTAACCCCACCCATTCCAATGGAATTATGGGATTAAAACTTTCAAGCAGAATCTAAAGGACAAACAACCAAAATATGGCCCCACACCCTGTAGTAAATGGTAACCATTTTTTTGAGATGTGTAACAATGATGTTCACTGGGAAGGGAGAAGATGATGAACCTTAGAATTTTGTTTTTGGTGACTTGTAGTATGTGGATTGTGTGGTAAAAGTAGGGAATTTAATGGTAGCCAATATTCTAATCCTAGCAAAAGAATATTATAGTTTGCTAGGACCTCCAAAAGTCATTCTCTATGGCCTACTGATTAGTGGCATAGCTAGAGTTTGTGCCACCTGAGGCTGTCTTTGAGTTTGTTGCCCTTTCCCCTCACTAAATCATGGTCAAATGGGACCCCCCTCATACACAGCCCTCTCCCCTGCAGCATTCCAGTGTCCCATTACTTGGCTTTTTTGCCCCATTTACCATAAACACTGTAATGTGCATACTGCTTTACTTCTGCAATGATTATTTGGATTTAATTTTATAGGTTCATAGGTGTGTACCAGGCTAATGGCCCTGGAACCTTTACAAGCCTAGCCCATAGAAGTGCCTGGCATTGTGCTGCTCGATGTTAGTTCCCAGTGCCTTTATCAAGTAGAGCCACTGCAGTGTTCCCGGGGTGAACTTTCTATTTCCCATCCACTCATCAAGATTTCTCTTGAAGAGGGCCAGTGAGGTTCTCTGCTTGACATGTATGGAAAGTCTATTCCAGAGGATGGACAGTCTCTGCATTATGAACCTGTCCCTCCAGCATGTTCTGCTGATTGTGGTAATGAGGTTGAGGTCTCTGGAGCATATGGTGTAGATGGATTTGGATTTCTTTAGATGTAGCATTTCTAACAGTGCTGGGTCAGACATGGCTTTGTATGTCAAGCAGAGATTGCCTCTTAGTAGACGATATGAGACATAGAATAGCTGGAGTTTTTTTGAGTCTGTCCATGTAGGACATGTGTTTAAGACCTAGAATTCTCTTCATGAGGTACTTTTGTGGCCTTTCTAGCTGTTGCATGTGTCTAGTGAGGTACATGCCAAATGGGGCATTATACTTGATGATTGGCCTAATGAGGGAAGAGTAGAGAGAGATGATGACCTCTTTCTTCCTGGATGAAAAACCCTTGGTAATGAGATGTACCACATAGAAGGACTTTCTGACCACAGTGGCAATGTGGTGGTCGAAGGAGAGGTTGCTGTCAACCTGTGTACCCAGATCTCTTATAATGCCTTCAGTGTTCAGTGGGCTCCCATTGATGTGGTAATTAGTGGGAACTGAGTTTTTCCCAATGGGGATGACAATGCATTTTTTGGCATTAAGCTTAAGGCCATGGTTTTGACACCAGTCATTGGACTCAGTGAGGCCTTTCTGTAGGATATCTACATCACTTGGGGAGTTAATAATGGCTCAGGAACCGAAGGATGTCAGAACCACAAAAAGAATAAATAAAATAAGGTTTAATGAGGCCTTTTCGTCGAGCACAGTGGCTCGACTTCCTCAGACAAACAAGTGAGCAAAAATTCATGCTTGAAAATATTTAAAACCATGTGACAACTAGTATTAACATGATTAATAACTAATTACACAATTAACAACTCAATAATTGTTAAAGATACAGTTGTTCCTTTTAGGGTTACAATAGCTTTTTTAATAGAACAAGTACTCAGTCAAATAATGTTTTGGTACAAGGGCCCTTATCATCCATGCCCTAAAGGCAAAAAACCTAAGGTATAATATTCACCTAATTTAAACTAGGGGACCATATTTAGAAACATTAGTATAAGTAAAACTCAGTTCACGTATGAATTCATTAAAAAATTGAGTCCTAGCTAGACTGACAATAGATACACCCTAATCAAATTGCTGACTCAAAAGGGGGTCAGTGAACACAAGTTAGTACTTATATAAAATATACAATATAAAATACTAAGGTTACATTGAGGGACATGTTAACCACTGAAGCATTGCACATAAAAAAAAATAACCTAAAAACAACACTTTTTATGGTTAACAATATTACTAAACCTAGTGTTTACAAATTGTACGGTCATCTAGTCAAACTTTTGAGTTTTAAATAAGGTAAGATAGAACACATCTCATTTAATCTAGGGTAACGGTGGGCATCAACATATAATTGCCAGAGAAGTTCTAAGTATTCTAACATTGGTGATATAAGACCACCACTAGGATCTTGGATGATTTGGTTTATTATTATAAATTTAAATCTATGAGATGGAAAATTATTAACATGTCTAGCTAGTGTGTTTTCTGTTTTAGTCTTCCTTATACTGTACAGGTGTTCATATATTCTTTCTTTGAAATTCCTGTCCATTTTTCCAATATAGAAAGCTGGACAGAAGTCACACTGAGCTAGATAAACCACCATTTTAGTATTACAATTGAACTTTTTTTATATAATAAGTTGTATTTCTAATAGAAAATCGCTGTCCTGTTGATATACGTCCACAATAGTTACATGCTTCACACTTGAACATCCCTGGAGTTCTAGTAAAGGTGTGTTTGGATGACTGAATAACTGTAACTATGTGAATGGCAATGTTGATAGAGCTATGAACAACACTACAAGAGGTAACTCCTTAGATAGTGCTGCTTCTAATGCCCCACAATCTCTGTGTGTAAATACTAATGTTGCACAACCAACTCCTATGGAGAATAGGTCTTCAATACCATTGTCTAATAGGACTGCTAATGAACTTAATCACAACACTGCCTCGGGGTTTATTGATGCATCGGACATTTCTGCTTGGCTTAAGGGCTTACCATCTTTTAGCACTTTTGGAGCAGATATTACACCGTTGGCACCGGCTGGAGGTAGTAAACATTCATTAGTAAATAAACTGAAAACACTGGATTACAAGCTTCTCAAACATAAAAAACTTCAGCTTGAAACAGCATACTTTGCCGAGTGTATTAAAAGCAACTTAGTCCCAAAAGGGCTTAGATCTTGGCAATTCCCCACAGGCTTAGAAGCTGGATCAGCATTCCATAAAGAACTAATCCAACTTTTCAATCAACAGGGAATTGAATTAATGCAAGTAATGAGTAAACACTACACCTTAGCTGTAGAGAACATCGGGAAGGAAGTGGAACAGCGTAATGGTGAAATCAAACAACATCCAGGTTATTTGCGGTACCATTATGATTACAACCACATTTTTTCTAGCATAAGCCAACAAATTGACAAATTAAAATTAAGAAACTTGAGAGAGACTGCACGGACTATTCAAATGGCACGGCTTACCCTAACCCGCCCCCATCGCAAACTTGGAATGCAATTGGCCAGTTAGATTCTATACTTCCCAATCGAAACACCCAACATGTAGTACTGGATGAGGAAATGACAGCTGTTGCTAGTACCTCATTTACAAGCAATGTAGTTAGAAGTGCAAAAGAGAAAAGAACTGATCAAAATGACTATAACCAACCTAGCCCTTTTAATAAGGATGTCAATACATACTCATCAGCTGTCCAGTCTAACCATCAGAATTTTCATTCCTCGAACAACAAAAGCTCCAAA
>NC_056737.1:1332866235-1332889994 GCF_019279795.1 Protopterus annectens
TTCTCCCTGGGCCTCTGCTGAAAATTGGCTTCATTCCAAGCCGGACTTTCCCGCTAAACAAATGTTAAATAAATAAATACATTTTTTGGGACTTATGTGGAACTGGTAGTTAGACATTCACTAAAAACATTTGTACATTCTTAGAATATTATTCTTTTCACAGCAATTAATACAGGTGTTCTTAAAAAAGAACACATATATGGGGCATATGGTGAACTGATAGCTAATCAAACATTTAAAACCTGCCTTAGCCTTTTTTTCATCAGCGCTTTTGCAAAAAAAAAATGTTTCTTCAGATCCACCAAAAACAGAATAGGAGTTTTAGGGTTAGGAAGTGGTTTTAGGATTATGGTTTGGGGCAGAGTTTAAGTAGTAGAAAGGGGTTTTAAGATTAGGGTTAGAGACAGAAATTTAGGGTTAGGGAGAGGGATTACAGTAGTAGGTTTAGGGACAGAAATTTTAGTTTTGGGGAGTGAGTTTTAGGATTAGGGATAGGGAAAGATTTTTTAGGGTTAGGGGCAGGATTTTAAGATTAGGATTATGGACAGAATTCTAGGATTATGGACAAGGTTTCAGGATTAGGGTTATGGATGGCATTAGGGTTAGAGACAGCATTTATAGTTCATCGAAGGTTACTAGGCTAATGGCCCTAGAGTCCTTACAAGCCTAGCCATATTTATCCCGAGTCGCTCCAATTGTCAGTGGTTAGGTGAGTGAAGTTTTCAGAGGTAAGCATCTATGGTAGTTAATACCGACTTCCTCTGTCCAGGCAGTACATGGACACCACCCTAAGAGTGAATTTGCCATCACCCATCTATTGATACAGGTTGCATATGAAGTAGGTCAGGGAGGGTCTCTGCTTCAGGTCTATATCAATGAAATGAACGAAATATGGTCGAGACCATATGATTGACATTTCAAGTGTTCACAGATTGACTTTAACAGCACCGTACAGTGCAGAATGGGAGAATTTCTCTTTTCTGCACTGAAGTGCAGTCTTGGAGTTGGTATATTTAAGTAGGGGGTAGGGTGTGGGGGTTGTCAAATGCCTTGGCTAGATCAAGATAGGTGGTATGCTAGAGGTGAAGTCACCCACTTTTACAGTATATGTCCTGTTGGTGAGCCAGTTGGCTACACATCTGGTAATATAGGGGTTAATAACAAATTGGGAAAGTTTCTTTGTAATACATAAGTGGGAGATTATTTCAAATGCCTTGGCTAGGTCAAGATTGGTGTTATGCACGGTCTTTCCTTTGGCCAGGGCCTTGCTGACTTTCTCGAAGAAGTCAACCATGTTTAATAGGCATGCTCTACCTTTAACAAATCCGAAATGGGTTGGCTCCAGAGTCTGAAGATTATCCATGTCCTTGTTAATAACATCCATAATTATTCTTTTCATGGCTTTGCAGATCAGGCCAGTCAAGCTTATGGACCTATAATTCCCAGGATCAGTTAATGGTCCCCCTTTGTGCAAAGGGATTGCTGCTGTTGTCCTCCATTCCACATGAACATAGCCAGTTCACAGATTGTGGTTAAACAGAGATCCAACTGAGTCTGCTAGGTCATGTTTTAAGTTGTTTAAAAGGCAAACAGGGATGTTGTCTGGTCCTATTGATGCCATGTTTTTGGCCTTGGAGAGCACTGAGATGACCTCCTCTCTTGAGATAATAGGCTGAGGAATGGTGGCAGATATACTTTGGGGGATGACTGGAAGGGACAGGAGGGTGAAGTTTGCTCCAAATCTGTCAGCTAGCAGGTTGGCTATTACAAATGGTTGACTATGGGTGGTGCCATCTACAACCAGTTCAGTGCATAGCTGGGTATTCCCTTACAGATTTTAGATTTAGTTTATTTATTTTTTATTTATTTTACATTTGTTAACAGGGAGAGTCCGACTGGATACATGTCCATTTTCAGCTGAGGCCCGGGGAGAAAAGCTCCAAGTACATAACAGACATATGAACATTGTTAATGCAAAAAAAGGAAGATAGTTGAGTTCTAAATACAATATAAAGATACATCACATCTTGGGAAAAAAAAAACAACAGCAGCATATAAAAAAAAACATAGGTCAGTTACAAAGGCGAGGCCTTGTTAAAAAGCGTTAAGGATAGTGAGGTAAGAGAAGGGTAAATGATAGTGGTTAATCAGGTTTGGAACAGGGACATTGCCAGAGAGTATTGAGATGGGGTTTAAGCTTTTTTGAATTGTAGGAGTGAGGGTTCTGAGGTGAGCATGGTCGGTAGGGAGTTCCACATTTTACCTACAAAGTTTGAGAATAGAGAATCCCCAGCAGAATTACTGGCTTTGGTAGTTTGAGCAAAGATCTTATTGGAGGAGCGTAAAGATTGCAGGTTAATATAGGGGTGAATGATGTTTTCAGAGCTGGTGTTTTCTCTGGGTGATACAGTATCTGGTGAGCCATTTTGAGTTGGTTGAAATGGAGTTGGCTGGAAAACTCTAACCACCCTAGTTGCTTCAAGTTAGTGCAGTGGTGCGTTCTAAAGGTGGAATTTGTGGCAAATCTAGCTATGTGATTGTAACAAGAAGCAAGTTTGTTAAGGATTGTCTTGTTTAGGTTTGTAAAGAGGGGAGGCATAGAAAAGAGTTGATAGTAGGTGTGTGCTGGCAATTGTAATTTTAGCGTGAGGAGTGAGAAAGTGTTTTACTTTATAGGGAGAGCCAAGCTATTTATTGACGGTTTTGATGGTAAGATTGAAATGGGTGTCAAATTTAAGGAGTTATCAATGGTAACACCTAATAGCTTTGTGTGAGCTTCTGGTGATATAGTGATTCCATTGGAGGATGTAATAGAGAAGGTGGGGAAGAGTCTTGTTAGGGGGTGAGAAAGTAAGTAGTTTTGTTTTGTTGGGGTTGAGAACTAGTTGTCGACTTGAGAACCATTTTTCTAATAGGTTGAAGGTGTCTTGGGTTGAAGCAGTGAGGTCTGCCAGGTTGGAGGCAGTGCTGATGATAGTCGAATCATCTGCATATTGAATGCATGTGGCATGGGGGGTGATTGTGGGCAGGTCATTAACAAAGATGGTGAAGAGAAGAGGGCCAAGAATAGATCCTTGGGGAACTCCAAGTGTAACAGGTAGGCATGTAGATAATTTGTCCTGCCATAGAACAGCCTGTTGCCTATTGGACAGGTAGGATTGGAACCATTTCAGCATGGAATTGCTGAGTGATAGTTTTTTTAATGTATGGAGGAGTTGAATGTGGTTCACCATATCAAAGGCCTTGGAGAGGTCTAAGAAAAGAGCAGATGATAGTTTATTATTGTTTCTGAAGTTATTGATGGTATTAGAAAAGGATAGTAGGGCTGATGTGGTACTGTGATTTGGCCTGAAGCCATGTTGGGAGTTAGCTAGAATTTTATTTTTGGTGAGGTGTTCCATCAGTTGTTTGTGGACACACTTTTCCATAATTTTGGCCAGGGTGAGAGTATAGCTATACGTCTGTAGTTGGTTAGCTCTAGTGAGCTACCACCTTTATGTAGAGGAATAATGTGGCACATTTTCCATATGGAGGCGATGACGGCTTCTGACAAGGTACGGTTTATGATTATGGAGACGGATAGGAAATGGCCTCAGCTGCTTTTTGCAGAAACTCAGCTGGGAGAAGGTCAGCTGCTAGCTTAGTGGGTTTTAGTTTTTTAAGAAGAGATGTTATAAAGGATATGGGTAATGGATCGAAGGTAAATAGATCTGATGTAGTTGTAGTATTCTGCTGGCATGGGTAGTGGAGTGGGCTGGTTGTTTGTTTGAATTGTGTGGCCAGGGATTGTATAGTTTCTGTGAAGAAACTATTGAATGTGTTAGCAATGTTTACAGGGCACTGTTGTTTGCAAGTTGTTGGAGTTAAAGAATGGCTTGTGATTATACTTACCTAGGGAGGCTATTTTTGCTTCATAGTTAAAAGTTAGCAGAAATGTGTCTAGTTGGGGGCAAAGGAAGCAGCCATGAAGTATTAGGAGCCATAATTGGCAGTTGCCAATGGGGCTTTATTATAGTATTGACATTCAGAATTGAATGAAGGCTGAAACTCAGATGCCTGTGATTGTTTAGTGACTTCAATCCTCAATGAGTTGGCAGAAAACTACAGCATTTATGACGAACAGGTCAAAAATATGAGGCAAAATTCTGGACATCTGAGAGGTATGATACACATTAAGGCCAGTTGCAAATGTAAACTTACTCTACAAGCTTTGCTGCTATCTGAAGTTAAATATTTTGTTAAAGTTCAAATGAATTTTTATTGGTTTAAATATGGTGACTGTGGAATCCCATTTAATGTAAGATGGGCTGCCTTAAAAGCTATGTTGTAGGAGTCCGTGATAAGTAAACATCTTATTACAATAGTATGCTGAGTACTAATAAGACAAATTATCAGGAATTAGAAAATATTGTAAAGAAAAAGTTGAGTTAATTATAAAGTATAAAATAATCAAAATGTGACATTATCTTACCAGATTTACTGGATGGAAATGACATGTATTGTATTATATATTTTTTGAATTGTCTCTTGATATGTTAGTATAACTGGTTAAAATAGATAAACCATGGAACTTTAATGGCAAAATTTACTCCAAGTGCAAAGGTATCCATGTAATAAAAAATAACCTAAACACACAAAGACATTTCTTGACTTATAAACTTATCAAAGATAATTGATGCTGGTGGGTTAAAATCGGGTTCTAGCATCAATACTGAACTGATGAAATATAACAGAATATAAAAATAAAATTAAACAAACCTCTTGAACCATATGGATTTTTAGTGATTTTATGTTTGTTGATTAACTTTCTCCTATTTCATTAGATATGCTTAACTATGTTCTTCTTTTGGAATTCCATGACTTTTATTACAACTACTTGTGTAGAATTTAAATTCCTAAACCAATGACTACACTGTTATAAGAATTAAACCATTAACATTAGTAAGCCTTGACTTCAGAAGTGTTGCTTACTGTATTTTGGATTGCATTAAAATTTTCAATCAGAGTTTGTGTCTTATCATCATATTAATGACTAGGCTCTTATTTAGAGAGTTTAATAATATTTTTTGTCTGAGGCAAATTCTAATTTCCTCTTTTCTGTAGGTGTATCAAAGGCATTAAAAAGGGAGCATTTTTTATTATAAATTCTTGTCAAATTTAAATTTCTGCATAAGTTTATAAATACTGTTATAGTACTCTATTCCAGTTTGTCAATGATTGAATCAATTCTCATTCTAACAAAAACAAGAATAAAGCAAGGGTACCCTTTCTTGTCTTACTTAAACTTTACAGAGTATCTTTTTTGCATATTCAATATATTAGATTGCCCGTATCAAATAAAATGACCCTATTACAACTTTCATATATTACGTGCAGTTAACCTATTTGCATCTTCTTCCAACAACAGAATAAATAAGTGCAAGTGATAAATTTTGTAAATTTGTAACCCATTCAGGTGGTCAGCTTCTTAATGTACCTAAGTATTATATTTTTATAAAATTATGGATACTATACACGAGAAGGAACTACCACTATACAAAATAATGTAATGACTGCTGAATAAAATATCAACTCATTTATTGTATAAAACAAAAGAAAAAGAACAGATGAGTGCTTTCGCGTACGCACCAGTACGCTTCTTCAGATCTTAACATGTACACTTTACTGACCCCTTTTATACAAAAATTCAAATTCAAAATGCAATAATTAATTAGTCAATTGAACAATTAAACAATTCATTAAAGATGCAGTACTGCAAAGAGCGTTTTATAGCTGCCTGGTATCACTATCAGTTCTAATGGCAAGAAACCTCAGCAAATAAATAAACTAATAAATACGTAGATAAGTAAATAAACAAGTAAATAGGTGAATAAAAACCTTTAGAGTGCTACCACTCTAAAGGCAAAAACTATACATTTCATAAAATGGAGAAACAAAAACAAATGCGTGTATAAATGCTTGCTTGCAGCAAACCAGTGCTCATCACTTCTAACACATATTTATCCCCTGATATATACATATGAAGCACGTATAAGATGGATAAAATAAAAATAAAAATAGGAATGTAGATAGGGTATAGAGGATATAAAATACAAAACAAATACAAAATAAATGTTTCTGCATGACATGTAAATACCTTATATACCATATTACTTCATATACAAATCTCATTGTAGACTAATAATGAAGTCTATTGCTAAGTAAAAATGAATATATATGTACATATGTATATATGGGTATATATGTGTATGTAGCTGTATAAATAAATACATAAATAAATACATAAACAGATAGTAATACACCTTATAGAACAAACTCATATCTACATGATATATATAATGTATGATATGCTACAAAATAAGATATAATAATACGTATATATAATGTATCTAACTTTATTATTTATTTATTACTATGTGCTTCAGGTATAGGCTTTATAGTTATAGATTGATTAAGATCAGATGATAAATGTGCTCGCAATTTAAAAATCCATTGTAATTCCATAGTTTCCAAGTAATTCATATTACTGCCCCCTCTTTTTCTAGGGGTTATCAATTGTAAAACTCTAAATCTAAAATCATGTCCCTCATTCAACATAACATGTCTAGCTAAAGCATTCTGCTGGTTAGACTTTTTAATTTCATATGAATGATTGTACATTCTATCCTTAAGTCTTCTCTTTGTCAAACCAACATAGAATGCTTTACATTGTGTACATGTAGCTAAATATATGAGGTTTGTACTATCGCAAGAAGCAAAAAATCTAGGTTCAAAAACGTAGTCTATATCTGGATGTATAAATACCTGTGAGTCAGTAATCAAACTACACCTATTACACTTCCTACAAGGATATGTGTCCATCCTCACATTATATTCTGGACACTGTTTAACTGAAGGCTGTTCATGTTCTATACAAAGTAACCGCTTCAAATTTTTACTATTTTTGTAAGTGAACTTAGGTATTTCACCTACAATATCCACAATGAACGGATCTATTGTTAATGTATGCCAGTTCTTTCTTATAATCTTTGTTATTTCTTTATTATCATTAGTGAATCTAGTAGTAAAAGTTACTCTCATATCCCTCATCTCCTCAGTAGCTGATATATAGCCTTTGGACCCAGCATACCCTTTTCTATCTATATTACTATCTTTCTTAAGTATCATATCTCTGATTTCTTTCACCATAACTCTATCGTATCCTCTGTCAGTAAAAAGATGTTCCATTATATCAGCCTGTTCTTCTAATTCATTGTTCACTTTTGCATAACCTGGTTAGTCTAATAAATTGACCCTTAACTATGTTAGAAAAAATATGGCGAGGGTGCATACTGCTAAATTGAAGTAAGGTATTTTTCCAAAATGGTTTTCTGTATATAGATGTTAAAACTTTACCATGTCTATCTATACTTATATTGATATCTAAGAAACTTATAACTTCACTGGAATAATCCATCGTAAACCTAAAAAAAACTGGTGGTGGACTCTAAATAAAGAATAAATTCCCTTATTTCTTCCATTGTTCCCTTCCAAAACATAAGGATATCGTCCACAAACCTCCTATAAAACACGATTTTATCATAATATTTGCTGTTAAAAAGATGTTTTCTTTCCCAGTAATAGACCACCAGGTTAGCATACGTATTTGCACATGGGGTGCCCATGGCAACCCCCCATTTTTGCAAATATAACTTGTCTCTAAACATAAAGACATTATTTGAAAGAACAATGTCTAGTAGGGCACATATAAGTATTTGTTGATCCTTTCTAAAACTAACATCATGGTTCAACAGATCCCTAATGGCTTCAATGCCATATTCATTAGGGATCAACGTAAACAAATTTTTTACATCTAATGTAACTAAAAGGCAGGTATCCATTTTCCAATCAATAGAAAACTGTTCAAACATATCTATTAGTTGGTAAGTGTCCCTTAGTATAGTGGGAATCATTCGGACCATGGGACTTAAGGTCTTATCTATATATACAGATATTGTCTCCGTAGCCTATCCCTCTCCAGGCACTATAGGGCGCATGGGTAACGGAAACGTCTCCTTATGCACTTTAGGAAGTCCCTTGATACATGGAATAACAGGTTGTTTAATATAGAAATAATCATACAATTCTTGACCTATTTGTCTACACATTAATAAATCATAAATTCCTTCATGAATATTCCTGATAATTCCTGTTAATACATTGTTATCAATCTCGCTATACGTAGTACCCTCTTTCAACATTGAATACATGGTTTCATTATAATCTACAGTATTAAGTAAAACAATCCCACCCCCTTATCAGCTGGCTTAATTGTTAATTCTGTGTTATGGCGTAAATTCTGAAGCGAACACCATTCATCCCTAGAAGTATTAAAAAATACACACTTCTTTTTCGTATGTAAAAAATATTTATAAAAGTCTTTTTCACAAAGTTTAATAAAGCATTCCATTTGAGCTGGTAACACTGGTGTAAATGTGCTCTTACACTTAAACTCTAAGGGGCAAACAGAATCCCTTCTTCTCATAATTTGTTTGTCATGAAAAAACAACTTTAAAGAAACTAAACGTCCAAAAATTCTTAAATCAATTAAAATTTCACTCAGGCTGCTGCCTTGTGAAGGAATATAGGTAAGTCCTTTATTAAGCAAAGCATAGTCAAATGTTGTAAAATCAAACCTGGAAAAATTAAACACAAGTTCATTCAGTCTCTCATGCAGCGTCTCTGGTCTTGATTTCCACCAGAAAACTTTCTCTTCCTGCAACCTCTGCTGCTGGAGCGGTTTCTCGATACTGGCCTCTTTCTCACAGGAAGAGGCAAAAAACGCTATATATTGCTGGCAGGAAGTTTGGGTCTGGCTCCCAACATGTTTCCTGTCTGTCCCTCTCTGTAACCCTGTTGATTCGTGGGGGAGTATCCACATGAGATGAACTGCCTAAAAGCTGGTTGCTATCCGGTGGTGTGGTAAAGGTTTCATCAACACTAGACTTTAGCTAGACATGTTATGTTGAATGAGGGACATGATTTTAGATTTAGAGTTTTACAATTGATAACCCCTAGAAAAAGAGGGGGCAGTAATATGAATTACTTGGAAACTATGGAATTACAATGGATTTTTAAATTGCGAGCACATTTATCATCTGGTCTTAATCAATCTATAACTATAAAGCCTATACCTGAAGCACATAGTAATAAATAAATAATAAAGTTAGATACATTATATATACATATTGTTATATCTTATTTTGTAGCATATCATACATTATATATATCATGTAGATATGAGTTTGTTCTATAAGGTGTATTACTATCTGTTTATATATTTATGTATTTATTTATACAGCTACATACACATATATACCCATATATATATATATATATATATATATATATATATATATATATATATATATATATATATATATGTACATATATATTCATTTTTACTTAGCAATAGACTTCATTATTAGTCTACAATGAGATTTTTATATGAAGTAATATGGTATATAAGGTATTTACATGTCATGCAGAAACATTTATTTTGTATTTGTTTTGTATTTTATATCCTCTATACCCTATCTACATTCCTATTTTTATTTTTATTTTATCCATCTTATACGTGCTTCATATGTATATATCAGGGGATAAATATGTGTTAGAAGTGATGAGCACTGGTTTGCTGCAAGCAAGCATTTATACATGCATTTGTTTTTGTTTCTCCGTTTTATGAAATGTATAGTTTTTGCCTTTAGAGTGGTAGTATTCTAAAGGTTTTTATTCACCTATTTACTTGTTTATTTACTTATCTACATATTTATTAGTTTATTTATTTGCTGTGGTTTCTTGCCATTAGAACTAATAGTGATACCAGGCAGCTATAAAACGCTCTTTGCAGTACTGCATCTTTAATGAATTGTTTAATTGTTCAATTGACTAATTAATTATTGCATTTTGAATTTGAATTTTTGTATAAAAGGGGTCAGTAAAGTGTAGATGTTAAGATCTGAAGAAGCGTACTGGTGTGTACGCGAAAGCGCTCATCTGTTCTTTTTCTTTTGTTTTATACAATAAATGAGTTGATATTTTATTCAGCAGTCATTACGTTATTTTTTATCGTGGTGGTTCCTTCTCATGTATAGTATCCATATTTGTTTAGCTGGCTTTTTCTTGATGAGTGAACCTTTGGATTTATAGCGGCATCTATATTTATTGGATTTTTATAAAATTGTTTTTAATTATATCAGTTTATTTAAAACATGGGCCAGTGTCAAATAAGACCATGACAAGATGGACATGACAAACCTTCCCCTTTTTCTCAAAAGTTGCTAATGTCAAGAATATTTTCTAAATATGTACTACTTACGTTATCCTTTGCAATTGATTACTAATACTTTTTTCATATATTACTAGCTAAAAGTAAGTTTATTTTGTATCAAAAATTCCCTATGCTAAAACGTATTAAAATCATGGCTCTCAAATCTTTGGGGAATTGGAAGATTCCAGACTTTTACAATTGTTATTTAATTACCAAATCATGTTAGAAAATGAGCATGTAAACTTTGTACACTTGTGAACTTTATTATAAATAATCCTGTTTGAGTTCCTTTATATGTAAAAAGTTTGGCTAAGTACATTAGCAAACATGACATTAACATATCCATTTTTTATTACCCATGACTAAATACTTAAACACAGTTAAATTTAACTTGCTGTTGTAAGTATATGTTTTCTAAGCTTTTACATAATCAGTAAATATTTTAGCTCTTAAGAAATTACTTGATTTATGTAACCAGCTTTGTTGATTCCCAGACTCTACTAAATAAAACAACCGTATGATAATTACATAACATTATGTTTTCAACAAATTGTTCTTCACAGTATCAAACGTCATTTCAATTCTCCTGAGTGTATCTGCTTGAAACATAATCTATCATTATGCTATATGGAAATGGATAGTATCATTTAGTTTAAGTTATGTATATCTTTAAACAGCAATAGTTATCCATTCGAAAAGGTTAAGATGTTAAGTTATAATTCTATAACTATGTTAAGAATCTAAATGGCAATGCTCAGATCTGCTCTGAGCTAAAACAGAATGGCATTAAATATACTGATCCCAAGGATATTGCCAATATACTGGCAGATCGAGTCAGTGCCAACATCACCCCCCTCTCACCACCTAAATAGCCCATCTCAATACTGGAAGATTGCCAAATTCCGGTAATAACGGCCACACAGGTAAAAAAAACGTACTCTCCAAAGCTAAGAATACAGCATCCATGGGACCAGATGACATCCCGGGCTGTGTACTATATGAACTACAATATGAACTGGCACCTCACCTAAGTGTCATGTTTAATCATAGCCTCACCTCAGGTTTCATGCCCACTGAGTAGCGCAGAGCTACAGTTATCCCACTCCACATGGGGGGATCCACCTTAGATCCCAGAAACTACCGTCCCATCAGTCTGACAAGCCTTATCTGCAAGGCCATGGAGCATATTATCATGTAACTTATAAACAAAGACATTGGCAACCTTCAATCACTGGACCCCACCCAGTTTGGGTTTGTGAAGGGCCGATCTTGTCTCTTGAACCTGATTGACTTCTTTGAATCAGTCTCCAGAGCCATGGACAAGGGTAAGGTGGTCCACACAGCCTATCTAGACCTTGTCAAGGCCTTTGACACCATCCCCCACTCTGGAATCATAGATAAACTTACTAAGCTGGGCATTAATCCCTACGTCACCCAATGAGTTGCTAACTGGCTTACTGACAGAACCCACACTGTAAAAGTAGCTGACTCCAAATCCAGCTCCAGACAAGTGACAAGTGGAGTACCTCAGGGTTCAGTCCTGGGACTGTTCTTGTTTGGCATCTACTTCTCTGAAGTACAGGCCAACACTAAGGGACTCTGGCTAACAAAGTTCACAGATGACTGCAAACTGGGAGCCATTATTGAATCCCCAAATGATGTGGATACTCTACAAAAGGGCCTTACAGAAACAGATGCTTGGTGCCAGAGCCATAGGCTCAAGCTCAATGCCAAGAAATGTATAGTTATCCCCTTTGGGAAAAATGAATTACCATATAGGTGGCAGTACACTAAACACTGAAAGTGTGATAAGAGACTTAGGGACACAGGTGGACAGTGGTCTCACCTTCGATAACCACATCGCCACAACAGTCAGGAAATCCTTCTATGTGGCACACCTCATCACTAAGGGATTTTCATCCAGAAAGAAGGAGGTCATTGTCACACTGTACTCATCCCTCATTAGACCCATTATAGAATACAATGCCCCATTTGGTATGTACCTCTCAAAACATCTGCAACAACTGGAAAGGCCGCAGAAATACCTCACTAAAAGAATCACAGGCATAAAGCAGATGCCCTACGCTGACTGCCTTAAAAAACTCCAGCTATACTCTTTCGCATATCGTCTACTCAGAGGCGATCTCTGCTTAACATACAAGGCCATGTCAAACCCAGAGCTGTTGGACATGCTATACTTAAAGAAATCCCAATCACTTAGAGCCACATGCTCCAGGGATCTAAACCTTGTCATCACAATAAACAAAACATGCTGGAGGGATAGGTTCCTGACCCAGAGACTCCCCAGACTCTGGAATAGATTGCCCATACATGTCAAGCAGAGTGCCTCTTTGGCCCTCTTCAAAAGGAACCTTGATGATTGGATGGGAGAAAGGAAATTCACCCCAGGGATCACGTCAGTCGCCCTGCTAGACAGGGGTCCAGGGAAGTAAATAGTGTGGGAAGAAATATCCAGGGAATTGTTATGGCTAGGCTTGTATAGGCCCTAGGGCTGATAGCCTAGTACCAGCCTATGAACCTATGAACCTAAGTAATTTACTACATGCTTTCTTCTAGAACCATCCAGATTTAGTTTCTTGATCAAGTTTTATTCATTATTATACAATTCATCCCTTTGGGATCATTATATGAAATTGTTAAATGTACAACTAATCTGACATTCTCTGTGACTCCAAACTCTGAAACTGATACCAGTTATACAATTATTTCATATTTACTTTATAGTTTTCTGCAAAATGTATATGATGCCTTTAAAATGAATAGTTTGTTTTCCTAATACCAATGATTTTTGCCAGAAATATAAAGAGACAGGTATAGCTATATCATATATTTGATGGTATTGCAAATATTTAACACCAATGAAGATTCACCTTTCATGCATTTTATTGAAAAAGAACATTAACTCAGCTAAGTTTACTTAGTAGTGCTATTTTAGGCAACATTCAAAACACAATAACTAAAGAAGAAAGTTGTATTGTTTGGATCTGCTCAGCTTTTTTAAATAGTATTTTGCAATATTTTACTTATGTCTTCAAAAAGTTCTGTACAGCATTTTGTAATAACATGAAAAGTATTTATTGGCCAGAGTTTTGTCAACAATTGTTTACAGACTGGTCAAAAGTATGGTATCTGCTTTTATTTTCTTAAAATGATATATTTCTGATTATTTCAAGTTATTGGTATATTATTATTCCCTTGTTACATGTGTTTCGTTTTTTTTTATGTATATTGTTTTTTTAAATATTGGTATGTTTAGCAAAATTATGAATGTCATTTTAAAGAAAGAAAAGCCTAGTTGATAGCAAGCAACTGCAGACAAGGCAGTTGTTTGTAAATTGATTAGTTAGGATATTAACCAAAAAATAACAACATTAAAGAATCACCCTTTTGATTTCCAGTAATTTTAAATTCTAGGAAAGCTACATTTATTATATATATAATGACTGTATATCTTGATGATCTGATTCTCATACAACAGTTTACAATGTATTCCAGTTAAATGAAAATTATTCACCAGTTCAATATTTGCAACTGATAGAATTTTAGTGTTAAAAGGCAAAGTGAGATTTTGCATGCTGTTTTTCAGTCAGTAAATCAAGTACAACTTGCTTTAATAACAACTGAGATACTTGTGCAAGGTTTTGTAGCACCCAATATAGTGCCCAGTGAATATAATTCTATTAATTTAGATGTAGTAATTAATCACATTAGTATTTGATAAAATCATGTTCTACTTAGAAACTGAGGTATCTGCATTAGTCTGTATTACCTTCATTAATTTAATAACCAGGGAAAACCATGCAATAAAATTTAATGTGGGTAATTTGGGATTCATAAAATACTTGGTGACCTTGAACTGGTTAAAGTTTATTAACCATTGTGAACCCCATTTGCATTTTGTGAAAGGGCAGGATTAATAACTATACATTTCTAATTTGAGATAGAATATCATTAATTATTTACAATTAAAGCATAAAAAACAGGGAAAGCAGCAAACATTTCTGCCTGTACATATCACTTCCCATTACCATGCTTCTCTCACTTCTTCTGTATCCTGGGCCTATATGTTCTTCCTTTGTCTGTGCAGGATTTTGCTTTGAGTGCAGTTTTTTCCTATATCCTAAAGACATGCATTTTGTGAATTGACAAACATCTAAATTACCATTAAGTGTGTGTATCTATGTGTTATGAAATGGACTAGCATACTCTCCAACATTAATTCTATACTTTACGTTCACTAGTGCCAGAATAATCTCTTTGTCTTCCACAGTTCTTAATAGGATAATATAAACTCTGGAAAATGAATAGATGAATGAATGAATAAACAGATGATGCTATAGTCATGTCATGTTTTAATCTATAGAACTCAAAACAATGCTTACAAATGGAACATTTCAGGATCCTTAAAATGATTGCCCGTATCATATAAAATGACCCTATTACAACTTTCATACATTACACGCAGTTAGCCTATTTGCATCTTCTTCCAACTACAGATTAAATAAGTGCAAGTGATAAATCTTGTAATTTGTAACCCATTCAGGTGGTCAGCTTCTTAATGTACCTAAGTATTATATTTTTATAAAATTGTTTTTAATTATATAATTTTATTTAAAACATGGGCCAGTGTCAAATAAGACCATGGCAAGATGGACATAACAAAGCTTCCTCTTTTTCAAAAAAGTTGCTAATGCCAAGAATATTTTCTAAATATGTACTACTTGCGTTATCCTTTGCAATTGATTACTAATACTTTTTTCATATATTACTAGCCAAAAGTAAGTTTATTTTGTATCAAAAATTCCCTATGCTAAATCATATTAAAATCATAGCTCTCAAATCTTTGGGGAGTTGCAAGATTCCAGACTTTTACAATTGTTATTTAATTACCAAATCATGTTAGAAAATGAGCATGTAAACTTTGTACACTTGTGAACTTTATTATAAATAATCCTGTTTGAGTTCCTTTATATGTAAAAGGTTTGGCTAAGTACATTAGTAAACATGACATTAACATATCCATTTTTTTTTACCTATGACTAAATACTTCAACACAGTTAAATTTAACTTGCTGTTGTAAGTATATGTTTTCTAAGCTTTTACATAATCAGTAAATATTTTAGCTCTTAAGAAATTACTTGATTTATGTAACCAGCTTTGTAGATTCTCAGACTCTACTAAATAAAACAACCATATGATAATTACATAACATTATGTTTTCAACAAATTGTTCTTCATAGTATCAAACCTCATTTCAATTCTCCTGAGTGTATCTGCTTGAAACATAATCTATCATTACGCTATATGGAAATGGATAATATCATTTAGTCTAAGTTATGTGTATCTTTAAACAACAATAGTTATCCATTAGAGAAGGTTACGATGTTAAGTAATTTACTACATGCTTTCTTCTAGAACCATCCACATTTAGTTTCTTGATCAAGTTTTATTCATTATTAGACAATTCATCCCTTTGGGATCATTATATGAAATTGTTAAATTTAAAACTAATCTGACATTCTCTGTAACTCCAAACTCTGAAACTGATACCAGTTATACAATTAGTTCATATTTACTTTATAGTTTTCGGCAAAATGTATATGACTCCTTTAAAATGAATAGTTTGTCTTCCAAATACCAATGATTTTTGCCAGAAATACAAAGAGCCAGGTATAGCTATATCATATATTTGATGGTATTGCAGATATTTAACACCAATGAAGATTCACCTTTCATGCATTTTATTAAAAAAGAACATTATCTCAGCTAAGTTTACTTGGCAGTGCTATTTTGGGCAACATTCAAAACACAATAACTAAAGAAGAAAGTTGTATTGTATGGATCTGTTCAGCATTAGTACTTTGTAATATTTTAGTTCTGTCTTCAAAAAGTTCTGTACAGCATTTTGTAATAACATGAAAAGTATTTATTGGCCAGAGTTTTGTCAACAATTGTTTACAGATTGGTCAAAAGTATGGTATCTGCTTTTATTTTGTTAAAATGATATATTTCTGATTATTTCAAGTTATGGGTACATTATTATTCCCTTGTTACATTTGTTTAGTTTTTTTATGTATACTGTTTTTTAAATATTGCTATGTTTAGCAAAATTATGAATGTCATTTTAAAGAAAGAAAAGCCTGGTTGATAGCAAGCAACTGCAGACAAGGCAGTTGTTTGTAAATTGATTAGTTAGGATATTAACCAAAAAATAACAACATTAAAGAATCACCCTTTTGCATTTCCAGTAATTTTAAATTCTAGGAAAGCTACATTTATTATATATATATATATATAAGGACTGCATATCTTGGTGATTAAAAATAGTGATGATCTGATTCTCATACAACAGATTACAATGCATTCCAGTTAAATGAAAATTCTTCACCAGTTCAATATTTGCAACTGATAGAATTTTAGTGTTAAAAGTCACAGTGAGATTTTGCATGCTGTTTTTCAGTCAGTAAATCAAGTACAACTTGCTTTAGTAACAACTGAGATACTTGTGCAAGGTTTTGTAGCACCCTATATAGTGCCCAGTGAATATAATTCTATTAATTTAGATGTAGTAATTAATCACATTAGTATTTGATAAAATCGTGTTCTACTTAGAAACTGAGGTATCTGCATTAGTCTGTATTACCTTCATTAATTTAATAACCAGGGAAAACCATGCAATAAAATTTAATGTGGATAATTTGGGATTCATAAAATACTTGGTGACCTTGAACTGGTTAAAGTTTATTAACCATTGTGAACCCCATTTGAATTTTGTGAAAGGGCAGGATTAATAACTATACATTTCTAATTTGAGATAGAATATCATTAATTATTTACAATTAAAGCATAAAAAACAGGGAAAGGAGCAAATATTTCTGCCTGTACATATCACTTCCCATTACCATGCTTCTCTCACTTCTTCTGTATCCTGGGCCTATATGTTCTTCCTTTGTCTGTGCAGGATTTTGCTTTGAGTGCAGCTTCTTCCTATATCCTAAAGATACGCATTTTGTGAATTGGCAAACATCTAAATTACCATTAAGTGTGTGTATCTATGTGTTATGAAATGGACTAGCATACTCTCCATCATTAGTTCTATACTTTACATTCACTAGTGCCAGAATAATCTCTTTGTCCTCCACAGTTCTTAATAGGATAATATAAACGCTGGAAAATGAATAGATGAATGAATGCAAAATTATTTGCTCAATTAGGGTTTGGTCTATCTCAAATTTTAACATCAAAACACAAACGCATTATCCAGCCTGGGTTAGAATTTGGTATCAACATGTTATATCTAACAAAATTAACCCTCAGGCTATTCCCTTTCTATCTATTACATCTATGAACAACTGTAATTTAGCTCAATCTCTGAAACATAAAATCAGGCTTTTCCAAAATCTTATTAAAGATATCAATCTGGAAAGATCTCTACCTCTTCTACAACCGTTGCATCAAAACCCAAACCTTAAAATTAACAATGTAATGATTGACCTTACTAAATTCCCTCTTATCAAGGATCTCAATGTATGGGATATTCTCAAACATAGGTCTAAAACTTTACCCGAGTTACGGTTAATCTTGGGTACTAATAAAAAATACGCAGTTATTCTTAGACAACTAAGAGAAACTATACTGGCACAACTTTTTAACTTTTCTCCCAATACTCAGGAATTAAACAAACTAGTTGAAGCTATTTCTGCAATCTCAAGCACTAAAAAAACAATATCATCCTCTTACAAGCTATTGACTAACATGATTTACGATTCAAATTGCCTTTTCTCCAACTACTGGAATACCATCGGACCTACCATTACAGAGGATCAAAAACTCTCAGCTATAAAATATACTTTAGAGCTCTCCCTTTTCAAAAAACTCCTATATACACAAATGATGCTAAACAACAACGCTTATTATACTCCTGTAACTCTTAATAAATTTAACGCCAATACATCTCCCTCCTGCACCTGTTGTTCATATCCGAAAGCGGACTTGCTTCACATTATGTGGTATTGCAAGCATTCTTACAAACTCTGGTGTTCTCTGAAAGTCCGTCTGGAAAAAATGGGTTATTACACCTCCACTCTCCGTGGGAAACAGCTATTCTTCACATTCCTACATCCAAAGTATCAAAAATGCAACTTCACATTTTAATTATCCTCTGTTCACTTATTAAACTATACATCACTAGCAATTGGTTAGATCGCACCAAACTTAGTTGGGGAAAATTCAAAGAAATGGCTCATAAACATATTTCTGCACATAAATTCATTATAAAAGGTCCAAAAAAAGAGCCTATTTTAGTAATCTATGGAAGAAACTTTTAGATTTAGTTCTTAGTGAATAACTCCTCAGGAGTACATCTAGAGCATCATATACTCTTATCCTTGTTAACTTATGGAGAACCAATGATAATTCTTTTAATATCTTTTCCTGAATTTTTTTTTTTTTTTTTTTTTTTGCTTTTTGCTCTTATTACTTCAAGCTTTATTATTGTAGTGGAAGTGCAGCACATTATGTTGTAAATACTGTATATAATAGTTTGTTTGGTTTTATCACTGACAATGCTTTCCTTATGTTTTATCCTCTCTCTCACTTATATCTATGTTAAATTGTTTGGATACTTATTATATTCTGTAATTATTCAACGCCTCATTTTAATGTTCACTACTACAATGTTTTTTCATTCTTGCTGTATGCATTGTTTCATATTATTGAAAATAAAAGAATTATTGGAAAAAAAAAAAAGAATAGATGAATGAATGAATAAACAGATGATGCTATAGTCATGTCATGTTTTAATCTATAGAACTCAAAACGATGCTTACAAATGGAACATTTCAAGATCCTTAAAATGAACATTATTAACAATCAAAGCTACTATAATACTGGGCACTTACCAGAACCATTCATTAAGTGTTCTCCATTTTCATCATGAAACACAGGAGGAAGATTATATTCCTTCTGTTGAAAAGGAAAAAAAAATGATTAAACTACACAGTTTAAGAATTTTATGTAGATTTTGTATACCTCAATCAAACAATTAAATGGAAAGATACATTAACATTAATAAAAGTCAATGATAAAAGTTATTATTAGGAAAAATAAGTAATAAAATAAATCAATAAATAATTACAAGAAAAACCTAGCCAAGCTAGCTTCTTCACTGTTTGTCCTTAAGGACATCAAGTGCTTCAACTAAATGGCTCCTGAATGTCTAGAAACCATTTAGCTGAAACACTTGATGTCTTTAAGAGCCATTTGTATATATATCCCATGGGCCTCTATTACAGGAGGTTTAAGGTATCACACAGTGAAAACTCTAGCTTGTCAAAGTTTTTCTTGTAGTTTTTACCAATTGGCTTGTCCATGTGACCTTTGTACTTTTTGGTTTAATATATAATTAGTCATAAATAAATATATCCCCTGGATTTACTATCCTTCCATGCAGGACTAGCTTAGTCCTGCATGGAAGCGGCCGTTTAGGAGCAGGACAACAGTGCGCCGTGCATATTAATGAAGGTACACTGCCTGAGCTCCTAATCGTACATGGAGCATGTAAGAGTGCAGGGGGTGTGTCTGAGAGCAGAGCTCTCAGAATATACATGCACCTGCAATGAAGAACAGCAGACAAGTTATAAAAGAATGACTGAGACCGCTCATAGGTATATGTATACTCCCAGCAACATCTCCCCACATGTACAAGAGCAATAGTTAAAACAACAAATATAAATATGTTTTTTTATGAAACAGATTAAATTTAACCATAGGTGCGCAGGTTTGCCCATCGCTTAGCTACGGTTAATGCAGCTTAAATGGCAGAAAAGGATAAAAAGCAGGATATATACAAATGAAGCAGTATAGCAATAGTGTACTGGGCAGAGCATTTGCCTTATGAGCAGTCATTCCTAGTTCGAGTCCCATTGCAGCACATTCCATTTTCCATGTCAAGACACTTTGTGACCAGTATTTTTAGTTGCATAACCTACTAAACCCATAAAGTGTATGTACACATGAATCATGGATACCAGACACATATATAACATGTAATGAATAATAAATCAATGCCAAAAAGCAAATATAATGCAAATTACATACTAAGCAATGATAATCATTGCACAGCCCAGCTTAGTAGGTGTAAGCAATGTGTAGGCCAGCTAACTCAATTTGCCCATTGGTATACCCCTTTAAACAATGCCAACCTTAGGTAAGCAGGTTTGCCCATAGCTTAGCCTTTTCAAAACCATCCAATCACAGCAAAGTGTGGGAAATAGCCCCTATTTAAACCCAACAGGTGGGAATACATCTCATAACTGGTTGTAGCTTTCCCTTGCAGGCACTATTTCTGGAATGGGAGACTGTGTTTGCTTTCGAGTGCAGTGCCTGGCCATCCAGGAGTCCAGAGTCATGGCAGGACTCCTTGTGAAAGACAATGAGCAGAGGCTGCTGCAGGGCCAGTACCTGGGTTCCCAATGTTGTTGTTGTCTTTCGGCTTTTCCCGGTTAGGGGTCACCACAGCGGAAATTCGGTCCGCTAATCATTGGCAGTAGATTTTCACGAAGGCCGAGGTGCCAGCTCAATGTTCAACCTTCAACGAAGGTGCGCCCATTTACGCATGTCTTTCGAACACCCACCCAACCATGGGGAGGACATGCAGACTCCACACAGAAGGCACTCCCCGCACTCCAGCCGAGAATCAAACGGGAAAACCTCTTGCTGTGAGGCAACAACGCTACCACAAAGCAAAATCCTGGGACAGTCTCACCCTTGACCTCACCATTGCCACTGGCATACCCTGAACTGGTGAGTAGGTCAGGCATCACTATGCCGACCTGAAGTGGTGAAAGGGGGATCTCTTGGATCAGTGAATCCAAGCGCCTAGGATGACAGGAGAGGCCCCATCTGTGTGTAAGTATCACTCCACTACCTGTTTAATAATTGCCTGCTCATGTATATTATGGATAGGTATGGCTAAATATTCCTCTTATGTCCTTCACAGTGGCAAGTGAGTGGGCTGCGAACCAGGAGGCCCATGGATGTTGCTTGGAGAGGTTGCGATGTGAGGCAGGTTAGTAATACTCTTGCATGTACTGTCATAGGAAATACATCTAAAAGTATTAGTAAGTTAATTACCTGTATAAAACCTGAATTGTTTAAGGCAAGTACTGCATACACCAAAGAATATGGCAGGAAGAGTCTCATATAGGTTATATGTAAATAAAAGCATAATACCCTGATAATAAAGGTCTAATTGCTGGACTGCATGTGTTTACTGTGGTATCATATGATAGTGTATATTTGCAATCACTTAATAGTACTGTTGTATTAAGCACTGTTACCCACACTGTGCAACATAAATAAAATGTGTAGGAATGTCTGTATATGACTGGTTTAATCCCAAGAGGTCATTTAGTACAACTGAGAGAGACATAGACAGAAGACTGTGAAAAGACAGACAACAAAATCTAAATAACACATGCAACTGAGACGTGAACTGTTGTATTTTTAGCACACACAGCCATGGTTTGAATCCTGGGAGTTGTAGTAGGCTGCATACAGAATCATATCCCACAACTGTACAGATATGTCCAGAATGTCCAGTATATCAGCCCATATCTACTGCCTGTCACCCTGTCCCCCTGGGAAATCAGTGGGATGATCCCAGATGTTTAGGCAGCAAACAGGAAATACAACTGATTGTCACACATCTATAAGAACAAACCTATCACACTAGCAACTCCCCAAAATGTTATGAGAATAATAAGCCAAGTATGTCCCATCTACACCCCATGTTGTCAAGCTTTGACCAGAGTGTGTACAGTAACAGAGTGAGATGTATGTGCATAATACTAATGTGGAATCTGGTAATTTGTGTGGAAACATTCAGGTAGTGCTAACAAACATTGCTCCCACAGGTCCGTCAGATACGAACACTGTGCCCAGAAATAAAAGACTGATACCCTGTACTGGTACTGTTTACTTTGGTATTATATGGCATTGTTATTGTTGCAGTTACTCTGAATAATAAGGTATTACTCATCACTGTCGCCCACACTGTACTACATAATATAACTGTCTAGAAAATCCTGTATAAGAGTGTGGTAATACAAGGTCAGAATGTAAAACCACAGCAGAATTATAGACAGAAATCAGATAAGAGGTATACAGCAATATCTATATAGCACACACAACTGTGATGGACAGTGTTTTAGTTTTAGCAGACACAGCCATGGCCCGAATCCTGGGAGTGGAAGTAGGCTGCATACAGAATCATACTCCACAACTGTACAGATATGTCCAGAATGTCCAGTATATCAGCCCATATCTGCTTCTTGTCACCCTGTCCCCTGGGAAATCAGTGGGATTATCCCAGATGTTTAGGCAGCAAACAGGAAATACAACTGATTGTCACACATCTATAAAAAACAAACCTGTCACACTAGCAACTCCCCAAAATCTTATGAGAGTAATAAGCCATGTCCCATATACACCCCCATGTTGTCAAGCTTTGACCAGAGTGTGCACAGTAACAGAGTGAGATGTATGTGCATAATACTAATGTGGATTCTGGTAAGTTGTGTGGCAACATTCAGGTAGTGCTAACAAACATTGCTCCCACAGGTCCATCAGATACGAACACTGTGCCTAGAAATAAAAGATTGATACCCTGTATTGGTACTGTTTACTCTGGTATTGTATGGTATTGTGAGTGCTGCAGTTGCTCTGAATAATAAGGTATCACTCATCACTGTCACCCACACTGTGCTACATAATATAACTGTCTAGGAAATTCTGTATAAGAATGTTGTAAGTCACTAAGGGTTTAAGAGGGCAATAGTCTAAATATGTCCTGGTTCACCTGCATGTGGTCAAGACATGACCAGAGTCTGCGCAAAAAGAGATGGACAGGTATGTGCATAACGTCAACCTGGAATCTGGGAGTATGTGTAGAAACAGTTAGTAAATGTTAACAAACAATTCCTCCACAAGTATACCAGGTAAGAGGTGTATACTGCATGTAAAACCAGTTCATGTATATAGCTGTTGACAGCCATACCATTGTCCAAATTAAGGCAATAGGGTACTGTACTAATACTTGTAAGGTACAGATAACAGCACTGACTAGGAAAGTAATGCGAACTACAGGAATATACTAGTTGTTAATTGACATCTTTCTCTCCCCCCACCATATCTGCAACAATAAAATAAATACCCAACTCAATTAGTACATGCTGACTTAACTGTAATGTTGGGACATATGTCCTATTGTTTGATAATTATTTAAATCTGTTTCTATGCATGTGCTATATTGAAATACTCCAACATTGGTGGCATGGTGCCATCAATGTACCTGCATGCTGTTGTAATTACCACTGTGGTCCCATGAGTGCCATCAATGTTTCCTGAATGGCTGCATTGTACCTAA